>NC_088877.1:8037572-8168547 GCF_032884065.1 Artemia franciscana
GGAAATTAAAAGTTCTGGTGCCCTTTTTAAGCGACCAAAAAAATTGGAGGGCACCTAGGCCCCCTCCCACGCTTATTGTTTCCCAAAAGTCACCAGATCAAAATTCTGAGATAGCCATTTTATTCACCGTAGTCGGAAAACTTTATAACTATGTCTTTAGGGGCGACTTACTCCCCCACAGTCCCAGTGGGAGGGGCTACAAGTTACAAACTTTGACCAGTGCTTAGATATAGTAATGGTTATTTGGAAGTGTACAGACGTTTTCAGGGGGATTTTTTAGGTTGGGGGGGGGGAAGAGGGAGATATGTTGGGGTAACTTTCCTTGGAGGAATTTGTCGTGGGGGAAGAAAATTTTGATGAAGGGAGCGCAGGATTTTCTAGTATTATTTATAAAAAAAAAACAATGAAAAAATGAATATGAAAAGTTTTTCCAACTGAAAGTAAGGAGAAGCATTAAAACTTAAAGCTAACAGAAATTATTACGCATATGATGGGCTCATCTCCTCCTAATACCTCGCTCTTTACACTAAAGTATTTTTAGTAATTTGAACTATTTATTCTACGGCTTTTGTGATTCAGGTGTCATTCTTAAGAAATTGGGAGAAAATTTGAGCTTTAGTGTAAAGAGCAAGGTACTGACAAAGAGGGTGAACAAGAGGATACAGGAGTTCGCTACGTAAGCTAATTTGTAAGTTACGTATATCTTTTACTAGTAAAAACATTCGTAAAAAATTAAAAGTTCTAGTTGCCTTTTTCGCTTGCTTCTTTAAAAGTTTAAATGACTCATCTGAAGAAAGTAAAAATGAATATATTCGTCAACGAAATTTAGTGAATAAGTTAAGACGTTCAAAAAAAAAATATTACATCGAAAAATTTAATGAACAAAAAGATGATATGCGGGGCACTTGGCAGACCATTAACGGCGTGATTAAAGGCACAGGTAAACATTATGGCCTCATAAATGCTATTACTGTCGAGGGTGTTACAGTTACTGATAAGCAGCAGATTGCTGACGAGTTTGGTAAATTCTTCTCTGGTATTGGAAGTAGAATCAGGGAAGACACTTCTCACGGAGACCCAGCGAAAAGTGACACGCTCTTTGAAGATAATCGAGGTGAGTATCATAAATTTCAATTTGAAAAAACGTCAATTGAAGAATTAACAAAAATTGTGAAGAATTTAAAGTCAAATGCTGCTGGTATTGACGGTTTGAATCTGAAAGCATTCAAAGTAGTTTCAGTGTATCTACTACCATGTCTTCTCTACCTCGTTAACCTGTCACTTGAAGTCGGCCAATTCCCTGAAGCGCTTAAGCAAGCAAAGGTCCTACCACTGTTCAAATCAGGAAATAAGCAAGATATGACGAACTATCGACCTATAAGCTTGTTACCACTATTCTCAAAGATATACGAGAAAATAGTACATCGACAGCTGTATGAATATTTAGACAAGCTCGGAATATTAAGTGAGTCACAGCTCGGTTTCAGAACTAAACATTCAACTGTTCATGCGGCATACCATCTAATGGAGTGCATTAATAGTGCCCTAGAAAGGAATCTTATCCCTCTTACTGTGTTCATAGATTTTAAAAAAGCATTTGATACCGTTGATTTTAATCTTTTATTAAGTAGGCTAGCTTGTTTGGGAGTCTGTGAGAAGTGTTTGGATTGGTTTGAGTCTTACTTGCATGGTAGGTCCATCAAAGTTATGATAGATGATGTGATAGGGAAACCCTTCAATGTGAATTGTGAAGTGCCCCAAGGTTCGGTATTAGGACCTTTACTGTTTCTTATATACGTGGATACAATGCGTTTTTAACTTTCTGGTGCCGTAGTTACATCATTCGCAGATGACAGAGCGCCTACAGTGATTGGGGAATCTGTCGAAGATCTTATAGAGATAACTAATGTAGCTTTGGAGAATTTATCTCTGTTCACAAAGCATAGTTTTCTTGCAGTGAATACTGAGAAGACTAATTATATGATATTTAGTCGTATTGGTAAAGTTGTAAATAACTGTCATGGTATTCTTTTACAAGGTGTTTCCATTAGTCAGGTTTTTCAATGTAGATATCTAGGATTTTATTTTGATATAAATTTTAGTTGGATTCATCATTGCAAAGTTTTATCTTCAAAATTGGCTCGCGGAGTCGGTATTTTAAGAAGATTTCATTATTTTTTTCCTCTACATGTCCTGAAAGCAATTTATTATTCAATTGTCCATCCTTATTTAGTGTATGGTTGTTCATTGTATGCAAGCAATTTTTCTAGTCATGTAAAAAGGGTCCAGATTATGCAGAATAAGGCAATTAGAAGTTTGGGTGAGTATCTTGCGTGTGGTAGTACTAGAGATAGTTTTAGAGATTTAGATATTTTGAATATTGATTTTCTTAAATCTCAACAGATTTTAATTTTTGTATACCAGGTTTTAAATGGATTGTCTCCTCAATATCTTAGAAGTTTTTATCGATATAATTCAAATTATCACGATTATTCTACTAGGAGCTCTGATCAGCTGAATAGTGAAATCAGGCATACAACGCGATCTGGGTTTATGATTAAACATGTAGGTGTTGTTATTTGGAACTCAATTCCAGAGAGTGTTAGGTGTTCTGAAAATCTTATGTTAGTTAAAGTAAGAATAAAAAATTATTTTTTGAGTAAATTATAAATTATGTTGTTTAAATTTTTATCCCTTTTACTTTCTTTTTTTTATGATGAGAGATGGCTGTTTAGAGATTGTATAGTGTTTCGTCTTTTTTTTTTTTTTTTTTTTGCGTATTTCTTTGATTTAGAATGAATAGTTATCATTTATTTGTTGTAGTTTTGCTGCTGAACAGGGACATTTTAGGTCCCTAAATTGAGCAGTATATTATTGATTGTAAGTGAAATTTTAGTAATTTTTTTTATGAAATAAACGCATACCTACCTACCTACCTACCTAAAAAGTAACCAAAAAATCGGAGGGCAACTAGGCCTCCTCCGCTGCTCCTTTTTTCTCAAAATCATTCGATCAAAACTATGAGAAAGCCATTTAGCAAAACAAATAAATATGCAAATTTCGTTTTAATTATTCGTCTCGGAGAGCCAAAATCAAAACATGCATTGATTCAAAAACGTTGAGAAATTAAATAAAAAGAAACAAGTTTTTTTAACGGAAAGTAAGGAACGGCATTAAAACTTAAAACGAGCAGAAATTACTTGCTCGTTTTTTAAAAGTTTTTTAAAAACGTCTGAAAAAAAAATAAAATTTCTAGAGGCATTTTCAGTAACTAAAAATTGGAGGGCAACTAGGTCTCGTCCCCCTCTCCCTTTTTCAAAATCATTCGATCAAAACTATGAAAAAGTCATTTTGCAAAAAAAAAAAAAAATATGTACATTTCGATTTAATTATTTATGTGCGGCGACATTAAATGAAAACATGCATTCATTCAAAAACCTTAAGAAATTAAATTTAAAAAAAGTTTTTATAACCTCGATTAAGGAGCGACATTAAAACTTAAGCGAACAGAATTTATTCCGTATATAAAAGGGGTTGTCCCTTCCTCAACGCCTCGCTCTTTGCGCTAAGGTTTTTTTTTATTATTTTAAAAAGTAAAGTGGTGACAAAGAGTCAAACTTTAGCAGAATGGGAATGACGTTGAGGAGGGGTTATCCCCTTTCTTAAACATTTCTTAAACATCTTAATCATTCTTAAACATTTGGTACATAATTTAAGCTTTTCAAACAGTTCGTGGTAACGAACTGTAGTAAGGAGCGACCCGGCTCAAAAGTAAACGAAACCCTAAAAAATTGAATTTCGATGCTAAAAGATATATCAAAAGAATCGGATTTTTATGTTGATTTTAAATATATAAGTTTCATCAAGTTTAGTCTTTGTCATCAAAAGTTAAGAGCCTGAGAAAATTTTTCTTATTTTGGAAAATAGGGGGTAACACCCCCTAAAAGTCATAGGATCTTAACGTAAATCACACCATCGCATTCAGCGTATCAGAGAATCCTATAGAAAAATATTCAAGTTCCAATCTACAAAAATGCAGAATTTCGTTTTCTTTGCCAGAAGACAGATCACGGGTGCGTGTTTATTTGTTGTTTTTTTTTTCCCCAGGGGTCATTGTATCGACCAAGTGGTCCTAGAGTGTTGCAAGAGGGCTCATTCTAACGGAAATGAAAAGTTCTAGTGCCCTTTTTAAATGACCAAGAAAATTGGAGGGCACCTAGGCCCCCTCCCACGCTCATTTTTTCCCAAAGTCAACGAATCAAAATTTTCATATAGCCATTTTGTTCCGCATAGTCGAAAACCATAATAACTATGTCTTTTGGGGTGACTTACCCTCCACAGTCCCTGGGGGAGGGGCTGGAAGTTACAAACTTTGACCAATGTTTACATACAGTAATGGTTACTGGGAATTGACCGACGTTATCAGGGGTATTTTTTGGTTTGGGTGTGGGGTTCAGGGGAGAGGGCTATATGGGAGGATCTTTCCTTGGAGGAATATTTCATGGGGGAAGAGAAATTCAATGAAAAGGGCGCAGGATATTCTAGCATTACTAATAAAAAAAAAACAATGAAAATATAAACATGTAAAAGTTTTTTCAATTGAAAGTAAGGAGAAGCATTAAAACTTAAAACGAACAGAGATTATTACGCATATGAGGGGTTCTAAAAATACTTTAGCATAAAGAGCGAGGTATTTAGGAGGAGATAAATACTTCGCTCTTTATGCTAACATTTTTTAAAGTAATTTCAACTATTTATTCTACGGCCTTTCTGATTCAGGGGTCATTCCTAAAGAATTGGGACAAAACAAGATTTAGTGTGAAGAGCGAGGTATTAACGAGGGGACCAACCCCCTCATATATATAATCAAAAATATAAGAATATAAGTTTGTTACGTAATAGACGGAGTAATTTCTATTCGTTTTCAGTTTTAATGTCGCTCCTTACTTTCATTTCAAAAAACTTGTTTTTTTATTTAATTTCTGAAAGTTTTTGAATTAATGCATGTCTGATTTTGGTTCTCCGTACATAAATTATTAAATGAAATTCGCATATTAATTCTTTTTTTGGCTAAATGGCTTTCTCTTAGTTTTGATCAGACGATTTTGAGAAATAAGGGGTGGACAAGGAGGCCTAGTTGCCCTCACATATATATATATACATATATATATACATACATATATATATACATATATATATATACATATATATATACATATATATATATACATATATATCACATATATATCACATATAGACATATATATATATATATGTCTCAAGCTCTATTAAAGTGAAGAAACTTTTGTGTTAGAGAAATCATACTGTCGTTTATACTATCAAATAAAACTGTCACTGCAAAGCTTCGATTCTTGTCTAAGTATTTCGGTTTTGATTTAATTTGAGTTTTTGCTCAGCTTTGTAATTAGGTATTAAAGAAAAATGGACTGAAAATTATTTTCGCTGCTCCGCCTGGAGGTCGCGTCTGACATTTCTTAACTTCTGAGATAATTGCCAAAGCCGTAGGCTAAGCTGT
Organism: Artemia franciscana; assembly: GCF_032884065.1. Lineage (NCBI taxonomy): Eukaryota > Metazoa > Arthropoda > Branchiopoda > Anostraca > Artemiidae > Artemia > Artemia franciscana. The sequence continues at coordinate 8,043,109 of NC_088877.1, forward strand.
TTTTAAAGTAAGAGCTTTTTCTAAGAGTACACTCTTTTTTTGTGGACTAAAGAACTCCAATTCACATGTTTGCTTTGTTGTCAAAGCATAATCATTATCTACTAATCACAGTTTGCTCTCTCGTCCCAAGCATTCCTGATTGTTCCAGAGTGAAGGTGGCTAGAAATTGACATCTAGCTAAGGCTGAATGTGAGCGGGGCCTTAGAAAATCAGCTTTCCCAAAACCGTTGGCTAAGCTGTTCCCAAAGGAAAGACCAGTGGTGCAATTTTAAGCAGGAGCATCAAAACGTGACTAAGCTTATAATAGTCTGTAAGACTCTTCCTTTGAGGACTAAAGTCCGGCTCACATGAATGTTTCGCTAGATATTAATATCTAAGCATATCAGTATTTTCTAGTCATACTTTGCTTTCTCTTCTGAAAGCATCTCTGATTGGTCCAGGGCGATGATGATTAGACATTAATATATGGCTAAAGTGGCATGTGAATGGGGCCTTAGCAAATTGGCTTTACCAAAACCGTTGGCTAAGCTCTTCCCAAAGGAAAGACAAGCGAGGCAATTTAAGTCAGGAGCATCAAAATGTGACTGAGCTTATAATGCTCTGTAGTCTCCTCCTTTGAGGACTGAAGTCCAGTTCACATCAATGTTTAAGTAGATATTGATGTCTAAGTATATCAGTATCTTTTAATCATAATTTGCTTTCTCTTCTGAAAGCATGTCTGATTGGTCCAGGGCGATGAGGATTAGACATTAATATCTAGATAGGGCGACATGTGAACGGGGCCTTAGCAAATCGGCTTTACCAAAACCGTTGGCTATGGCCTACGCAAAGCAAAAACCAGCAGGGAAATGTAAATCAGGAGCATCAAAATGTGACTGAGCTTATAATGCTCTGCAGTCTCCTCCTTCGAGGACTGAAGTCCAGTTCACATGAATGTTTAAGTAGATATGGATGTCTAAGCATATAATTATCTTTTAATCATAATTTGCTTTCTCTTCTGTAATTATTTCTGATTGATCCAGGGTTATGATGGGTATACATTAATATCTAGTTAAGGCTGCATATAAACGGGGCCTTAGCAAATCAGCTGTACCAAAACCGTTTTCTAAGCTCTTCCCAAAGGAAAGACCAGCGGGGCAATTTAAAGCAGGAGCATCAAAACATGACTAGCCTTATAATAGTCTGTAAGACTCTTCCTTTGAGGACTGAAGTCTGATTCACATGAATGTTTCGCTATATATTAATATCTAAGCATATCACTATCTTCTAGTCATACTTTGCTTTCTCTTCTGAAAGCATCTCTGATTGGTCCAGGGCGATGATGATTAGACATTAACATCTAGCTAATGCGGCATGTGAACGGGGCCTTAGAAAATCGGCTTTACCAAAATCGTTGGCTAAGCTCTTCCCAAGGGAAAGACCAGCGGGGCAATTTAAAGCAGGAGCATTAAAATGTGACTGAGCTGATAATAGTCTGTAAGTCTCTTCTTTATAGGACTGAAGTCCAGTTTACATGAGGGTTTAGCTAGATATTAATATCTATGCATATCAGTATCTTCTAATCATAATTTGCTTTCTCTTCTGTAAGCATTTCTGATTGGTCCTTGCATGTAAGCATATCTGATTGGTAGAAATTAACATCTAGCTAAGGCTACATGTGAACGGTGCCTTAGCAAATCAATTTCACCAAAAACATTGGCAAAGCTGTTCCCAAAGTAAAGACCAGCGGAGAAATGCAAATCCAGAGCATCAAAAAATGACTGAGGTTATAATACTCTTTAGACTCTTCCTTTGATGACTGAAGTCCATTTAACGTGAATTTGAGCTGGATAAAATTAACTTTTAGCTAAGGCTAAATGTGAACAGGGCCTTAGCAAAACAATTTTACCGAAACTATTGTTCTGGAAAATGTTCTGTGGACTGTTCCTTGAAGAACTAAGAGGACCAATTCAAAAAAAGGATTCTTAGAAAGACATTATTGCCTAGGCATAATCATTGAATACTAGTAATTATTTCTTTTGTTTTATTATCAGCAGTCCTGATTGATCCAAAGTGGAGATGGCTAGAAACATGTAGCTTAGCTTAAATGCAAAACCGGTGCCTTAGCAAATATTTTTGAGTAATTATCTCACAAAATATCAAAATTCTAGATGTGACCTTTAGGTTTGAAAGTGACGTTGAGTCCCATTTAATAAGGAAACAAAGTGCTCCCTCTGAAGCTTATACGAATACTCCTTCCAAATAAAGTGCCTATGAAAATAAGATATGACCTTAATAAGGTTTGATTGTTTATAGCCATACGGCTTCAATGTTTTATTATTATTAATACTGTTTTCCAGATATTAGATATCAAATAAAATATCAAATATCCAATTAAAACGGTAGCATATCATAAACTTGCTTTTTCCTTCTTACGATCATCCTACAGATCGGGACGTGGGAAAACAATCCATGATGATCATTAACAACTGTGTTTAACAGCTCACAGCCCTCTGTCATGCAATGTTCCTAACGATAATCGCAATTCTACGTATTCTCGACTAATCACCAAACAGTTAGCAAAAGATAATTTTTGAATAATGACAAATAAAGTGTCTAGTCGCACACATACGACTACTACACCCGACAGTTCACGTCCATTTGTCAAACTTGGATCTCTCATTTTGCCCATAAAACTATGAGTACGAATTATGATATAAAGTAGTTCGATAGTACAACTGGCTATAATGTGCGTGAGAGTAAAGCAGCAATATTGCTCAAAGATCTTAAATCAAATTTTCTTGGATGTAAACCAATAACATAACTTCAAAATACGTTTGGATGGAAAATGTGGATGTGAAATATGTGAAGTACCTCCGAGTTTCAATTACTCACATCTGGAGGCTCTTGAAGAGAAATTTTGAAGTATTTTCATTGCTTGATTTGGTTTAGTAGACGCGCCTTCTCGGATTCGGCCTTCCAGTGATGATTTATGTAAAGACTATCAACTTTATTCATGTTTACGACCCTCTGCAGCTTTTTTTCCATATTAACACTGGTTAATTAGTTCATGTTGTCTTTGTTAGTTTGAATTCTTTTCGTTGCTTGTCGCTTTTGTTTTTGTTTGTTTATAATACTCCGTATTTTGTGTTTTTTTTTACATTTTTAAGGGTAATAAAGTTCTTTCATTCATTCTCTCATTTCTCTCTTGCGACTTAATTTAAACGTAGAGAATGCTTCGTAATAATGACAGAGAGTTTCTCAAGAGCCACAACTTTGCAGCAAAGGAGCCGCGTGCAGCTGATGAGTTTGAAGTGACCGCTGGTTTAGCGATTCAAAGGTTCAAAGGCTCTGCCTCATAGAAGGGTAAATAAGAGTCAGCCATTTTTGTGTTTCTTCTGTTTTCTAGTGACCTATCTAGATCGTTTTTCAGGACAGGAAATCTAAGTGTTCCATTTTTCAACAAAATATGGAGCATATTTTGATAGAAATACATAAATAAATACATAGATAAACAGTTACTTGCTTAAAGAGATCTATGTCTCTGTTTTTTCTATTAGTATTTTCCTCTTTTCCTTTAGTTTTTAAAAATTGAGCCAAAGTAACTATTAATGTTTACCGGCTATTTGATTAGTAGCCTCAGACTTTCCCTGCAGGTGATGCGAATTGTATAATAAATTATTGTTCCTATAAATAAGTAAGTATCTTTGTGTTTATGCGTTTTGTGTCTCATAGATAAGTGTCTCTGTTTCTGACTCTGACTGTAAAACGAAAAATAACTGTTTTGACTCATTCTTTCAATACCCGTTGGTCAAGTTCACACAAATGTTGCTGAAGATTAGTTAATGGCCAGCAGTTACCTACCCAACTAATTGTAGGCCTACTGGCAGATATATATTACTCTTTGTGGAAAAAAAAGTATCAACAAAAGCGGTTGTTGGGGTGGCCTCTTGTCTACTATTTTTTTTTAACAGACATTTGTTCCCCATCTAGTTTTACCCTCATTTGAACTTTTGTGAGCCTCTTCCAAATTTAAGCCAAAGTAGTATCATTTTGACGGGTGAAATAATTGCTGGATTTAAGAAAAGATTTGATTGTGTGAAGTTTAAAATTTGTCCATTTAGTTTTTTTTGTTTTATTTCCAAAAGAATTGCAATATAGCCAACATTTCTGGCACATTGTTGTTATAATTATGTATACAAATTCATTCGCTTTTTTGAGGATTTAAGTTTAAGCTTCTGTAAATATTTCGTCTTCTTTTTTATATATATTCATCATAAAATTTGAAAAAACTTTTAAACCAACTGAGAAGTAAAGGGGGAGGGGGCTTGATATTTGTTCCTCCTGGAAGCCCCAAAATTGCAAAGTTTTGTGAAAATGGGGCGCATCTTTCAAATGGAATCCTAAAGATCTTTTAAAATTTTTCTCTCCCCCTCCAGTTTTTTGAAATCTCAGTAAAATCTACAGGTGCCCTTATTGACCTCAGGAAACATCCTTGGAATCCCTCCCCTAAGATAAACCTCAAAGTTTTCCAAGCTTTCCAGTTTACACTAATGCCTTTCTATCTATATATTCTGTAAATGTGTCTAGTTTTTAATTTTTTTTTCAGCTCATTTTCATTTGCTTCGATGTCAACTCATTTTTTGCTCCAGAAACAACTCGTTTTACTATCACTAGTATGAGCAAACTTATAAAGTAAAGGCTTAGGCCGCAAAGACCCATTGGCTCCACAAATACTCAAAAATAATAATAATAAGAATGTAGCACCTATAGTCGCTGGGCACCTCTTTTGTACGTGGTATTTTGAAATAGGGATGAACTGTCCCCAATTATTTTCTACTACAAGTACGACTTGCAACTCACTGCACCACCAAACCATCAGAGGTCAACGCAGCTACGATGGCTCTTCCTCCGTATCAATATATCCACATCTTCATCCTTTAAACCCCCCCCCCAATAAGTTCCAATAATCTTTAAACGCTTTCTTACGAGCTCTTCCAAGCCCATACGGGGACGATTTTTCTTCTTGCCTTATATAGTTTGCGGAAATGAACGATCTTCAGCAATTTTGTCATCCTTCATGCGTAGAACGTGTCCCTATCCCAAAAACTACCCCCACCGCCAGCTTTGAATTAGCTTTGGCAGGTAACAGCTGCCCCTCAAAATAGAAAGGCGTGTCGCCTAGTATTTGCTGGCTATCAGCTTGAAGGCGCACTGATCCTCAAAACCGGTACTAGCAAGAGAACCGAATTCGGCGTTTCTCCCACTTTGGATTCCTCTTCAAAGAATTTTTCTCTTGCGCCCCGGTCAGGGTTTTATTTCTTTAAGGGAATCGACCCCTCCTCGCCCCGTTATGATTTTGGTAGCCATTACTATCTTCAGTCTATCTAACCACAATAGCGTAATTCATAAAATACCAAACCTCAAGTAACACCGGTTTTTATTTCATCAAGTCTAAAATGTCTCCCCTCAGTAAAGGATAAAAGTCTTTAAAAACACTTTATAATATATTTAAACTTTTGCTTTATAGTCAGGAAATTATCAATACTCCCTTGTTGACTTCAGAAGGATTATTTCTCACAATTGGCCCTATCAGCAAATTAGATTTCTATGACAATTTCCCATTAAAGTGTTGGTTCTGTGTGTTTATTGGCTCGATTTCTGAAGCTTAGTTTCCTGTCAATAGGGAGGTATCGAGGCAACAATACATGTTTCTAAGTTAGAAGGGAGACAAACTGTTGAAACAATTAACTTTCTATCAGATTTTGTATTCAAAAAGGCTGACGGTATATATCTTAAAATAAAAATTCATAGATTAATAAAAAAACAATTACGACCGTACTTATATTTCTATTCACGAAAAAAAAAAGAATCATTGGATTGGCTGGTGACCAACGTGGAATAAGGATGCAGGGATAGCCTATTGTTATCAAAAATATCTTAAACATGCGAGTATGTGAAACACAGACGAAAGACAAAACTATAAGAATAGTAATAAAATCTGAAAAATTCCCTGGTATTTCATATATTAAAATATTCGTGATTAATACGGGGTGGGCGAACATTGAATACCAGTCACGAAATAATTTTAAAAATAAGACACACAAATTTTGCTATTTTTGGATCAGCAGTTAAAAAAAGGAAAATGTATGCGGACCACCAGTTTTTGAAACTGAATCCATGAGTCTCAAATTTGAACCACGAGTTTGATGAAAATTAAGATTTGTAATTTAAACCAGTTGAAATGTCATGGAATTTTGAAATTGTTTCTTTCGTGCATTACGCGAATGAGACTGGTGGTCAACATTCACCTCCATGAAAAAGCCGTAGTTGCATCCTATCTAAAAAGACACCCCCGTTAGTCAAACAGTTCGTGGTAACGAACTCTAGTAAGGAGCGACCCGGCTCAATAGTAAACGAAACTCTAAAAAACAGAATTTTGATGCTAAAAGATACATCAAAAGAATTGGGTTTTTATGATGATTTAAAATATATAAGTTTCATCGAATTTAGTCTTTGTCATCAGAATTTACGAGCCTGAGAAAATTTTCCTTATTTTTGAAAATAGTGGGAAACACCCCCTAAAAGTCATAGAATCTTAACAAAAATCACACTATCGCATTGAGCATATCAGAAATCCCTATAGCAAAAATTTCAAGCTCCTATCTACAAAAATGTGGAATTTCGTATTTTTTGCCAGAAGACAGATCACGGATGCGTGTTTATTTGTTTTTTTTTTGTTTTTTTTCCCCAGGGGTTATCGTATCGACCACGTTGTCTTAGAATGTTGTAAGAGGGCTCATTCTAACGGAAATGAAAAGTTCTAGTGGCTTTTATAAGTGACCAACAAAATTGGGGGGCACCTAGGCCCCCTCCCACGCTCATTTTTTCCCCAAGTCAACGGATCGAAATTTTGAGATAGCCATTTTGTTCTGCATAGTCGAAAGCTATAATAACTATGTCTTTGGGCATGACTTACTCCCCCACAATCCCTGGGGAGGGGCTGCAGGCTACAAACTTTGACCAGTGTTTACATACAGTAATGGTTATTGGGAAGTGTACAGACGTTTTCAGGGGGATTTTTTTTTGGTTTGGGGGCGGGGTTAAGTTTTTGGGGGCTATGTGGGAGGATCTTTCCTTAGAGGAATATGTCACGGGGGAAGAGAAATTCAATCAAAAGGGCGCGGGATTTTCTAGCATTACTATAAAAAAAAAATGAAAAAATAAACATGAAAAAGATTTTTCAATTGAAAGTAAGGAGTATCATTAAAACTTAAAACGAACAGAGATTATTACGCACGTTAGGGGTTCTAAAAATACTTTAGCATAAAGAGGGAGGTATTTAGGAGGAGATAAGTACCTCGCTCTTTATGCTAAAGTATTTTTGGTAATTTCAACTATTTATTCTACGGCCTTTCTGATTCAGGGGTCATTCTTAAAGAATTGGGACAAAACTTACGATTTAGTGTACAGAGCGAGGTATTAACGAGGGGACGAACCCCCTCATATTCATAATGAAAATATAAGAATATAAAAGTTTGTTAAGTAAGTTAATTCTTAAGTTACGTATATTTTTTACTAATAAAAACGTCCGCTAGAAATTAAAAGTTCTAGTTGCCTTTTTAAGTAACCGAAAAATTGGAGGGCAACTAGAACTCCTTCCCCACCCCTTATTTCTCAAAATCGTCTGATCAAAGCTAAGAGAAAGCCATTTAGCCAAAAAAAAGAATTAATATGCGAATTTCATTTTAATAATTTATGTGCGGAGAGCCAAAATCAAACATGCATTAATTCAAAAACGTTCCGAAATTAAATAAAAAAAACTAGTTTTTTTTAACTGAAAGCAAGGAGCAACATTAAAACTTAAACGAACAGAAATTACTCCGTATATGAAATGGGTTATCCCCTCCGCAATCCCTCGCTCTTTATGCTAAAGTTTGACTCTTTGCCACAATTTTACTTTTTAAAACAATTAAAAACTTTAGCGTAAAGAGTGAGGGATTGCGGAGGGGACAACCCATTTCATATACGGAGTAATTTCTGTTCGTTTTAAGTTTTAATGTCGCTCCTCGCTTTCATTTAAAAAAAAACTAGTTTTTTTTATTTAATTAATTATGTAGAACTGGCTGAAAAAAAGATCTGTTTATCTATCCTGAGATTCAAAAATTCCGTGAGATTCATGGTTCAAATTTAGACTCGCTGGTCCAGATTTCGAAAACAGTAGTTCCGGTATGATCGTTCTCGTGGTATAGTCTCTCATGTATCGTTCTCGTTCTCGACCGAGTCTCGTGGTATAAAACAGCGAAACTAGCGTATTATGTCAGTGAAACTTGATGACCTCATTTGCCACTCTGTGACAATGATCCGGGGGCCTCAGGACATCCTATTTTACTAAGAAAGTCCCAAAAATCCTCATCATGAACTTTCTGAGTTCTTTTAGGGGGTGTTTCCCCCTATTTTCTTAAATAAGGCAAATGTTCTCAGGCTCGTAACTTTTGATAGGTATAACTAAACTTGATGAAACTTATATATTTAAAATCAGCATTAAAATGCAATTCTTTTGATGTAGCTATTGATATCAAAATTCAATTTTTTAGAGTTTTGGTTACTATTGAGCCGGGTTGCTCCTTACTACAGTTCGTTACCACGAACTGTTTGATTTTAAATATATAAGTTTGATCAAATTCAGCCCTACCCATCAAAAGTTACAAGCCAGGGAAAATTTGCTTCATTTTGAAAAATAGGAGCAAACACCCTCTAAAAGTCCCAGAATCTTAACCGAAATTGCATCATCACATTCTGCGTATCAGAAAACCCTACTGTAGAAGTATCAAGCTCCTATCTACAAAAATGTGGAATATCGCATTTCTTGCCATAAGACCGATTACGAGTGCGTGTTTCACGGGGTTTTTCACGAGGTGATCAAATCGACCCAATGCTGATAGAATGTCGTGAGAGGGCTCATTCTAACAGAAATTAAAAGTTCAAGTGCCCTTTTAAGCGACCGAAATAATTTGATTTTTTTTCTCAAAGTCAACGGATAAAAATTTTGAGACAGCCATTTTGTTCAACATAGTCAAATACCCTAATAACAATGTCTTCGGGGACGACTTACATCCTCACTGTTCAAAGGGGAGGGGCTGCAAGTTACAAAGTTTGACCAATGTTTATATGTAGTAAAGGTTATTGGGAAGTGTACAGACGTTTCCAGGGGGAGCGTTTTTTGGTTGGGAGACGGGGGTTGAGGGAAGGGGTTACGTGGGAGGATCTTTTCATGGAGGAACTTATCATGGGGGAAGCGATTCTTCAGGGGGATTTTTTTGGCTGGGAAAGGAGGGATTCAGGGGAGGGGGTTATGTGGAGGGTCTTTTTATGGAGAAACATGGAGATTACACGAAGGAAGCGCAGGATTTTCTAGCATTATTTAAACAGAAAAATGAGAGAATAAATAAGAAGTTTTTACAACTGGAAGTATGGAGCAAGCAGCCTTAAGACTTAGAACAAACTGAAATTATAACGCATATAAGAGGGTTCGCCTCCTTCTTAATAAATCGCTCTTTACGCTAAAGTATTTTTATTAATTTAAGCTTTTTAGTAATTTATAACAAAATTTAACCTTTAGTGTAAAGTGCGAGGTATTGACGAGGGGGCAACCCCCTCATATACTTACTAAAAAGAGACAAATATAGAAGTTCGTTAGAAAATTAAATTCGTAAGCTATGCATATTTTTTACTAATAAAAACATTCAACAAAAATCAAAAGTTCTAGTTGCTTTTTTAAGTAACCAAAAAATTGAAGTGCAACTGGGTCTCCTCCCCCGCTCCTTTTTCTCAAAATCGTCCCATAAAACTATGAGAAAGCTATTTAGCCCCCTCCCCCAAATAAAATCATACGCAAAACTTAAAACGAGCAGAAATTATTACGCATATGATGGGTTTACCTCCTCGTGATACCTCGCTCTTTATTCTAAAGTATTTTTAGTAGTTTCAACTATATATTCTAAGGCCTTTGTGATTCAAGGGTCGTTCTTAAGGAATTGGGACAAAATTTAGGAAAGTAAATTCGTAAGCTATGCACATTTTTTACTAATAAAAACATTCGTAAAAAATCAAAAGTTCTAGTTGCTTCTTTAAGTAGCCAAAAAATTGAAGTACAACTCTGTCTCCTCCCCCGCTCTTTTTTTCTCAAAATCGTCCGATCAAAACTATGAAAAAGCTATTTAGCCTCCTCCCTGAAAATTAAATGATATGCAAATTTCGTTTGAATTATTCTTGTGTAGAGAGCCAGAATCAAAACATGTATTAATTCAAAAACGTTCTGAAATTAAATTATAAAAAAAATTAAACTGAAAGTAAGGAGCGACATTTAAACTTAAAAGAAACAGAAATTAATCCGTATATGAAATGGGCTGTTCCCCCCTCACCGCCCCGCTCTTTACGATAACGTTATTTTCCCTGTTTTTAAAAGTAGAGTTGAGAGAAAGAGTCAAGCTTTAGCGTAAAGAGCCAGGTGTTGAGGAGGGAACAGCCATTTTAATATACAGATTAGCTTCTGTTCGTTTTAAGTTTTAAAGCCGCTCCTTACTTTCAGTTAAAACAACCTTTTTTTAAATTTAGTCTTAATGAAAAATGTTGCATGTAAACAGTTGGAAAAGATGCATATTTACAATATTTGCCCCGGGGCTGTGGGGGCATGGCATCTCGAGATGCACAGAAATTTATTCTCTTGATCATTTTAAACGTAATGACTTCATAATTATAATCAGTGTCAAGGGAAGAGGGCATACAAAAAGGGAACAGGGGCTGGTTGCCCTCTGATAACTCTTTGCTATACCCTCGACATACCCTGAAAGTTTCAACTTATGCCCTCAGCCACTCCTCAGATATTACTGATGCTATCTTTTGACGACAAGAAAATTCATAGTGTTGTTGATTGTGATCGGCATCTCTTTTAACATTTCCTCAAACTCCCATCTTAATACTCTAACCGTTTTTGAAGATTTGGGATCGATCATGCCCCCTTTTCGTAACTAAATTCAAAAATAAGTTTTTCAACTGAAAGTAAGATGCAGCATTAGAACTTGACAAAAGCAGACACTATTAAGTATGTGAAGGGGTCTTCTCCTTCTCACTACCTCACTCTTTACACTATTAAATTAAAAAATAATAAGTTTTTGCAACTGAAAGTAAGGAGCGACATTAAAACTTAAAACAAACAGAAATTATTCTGTACATGAAAGACTCTTTCTCATAAATCTACTCTTTAAAACAATAGAAAACTGAAAACACTTTAGCGTAAAGAGCGAGATATTAGGAGGAAGTGAACCCTATATGCATAATAATTTCTGTTTGTTTTAATTTTTAATGCGGCTCCTTACTTTCAGTTGAAAAAACTTTTTCACATTTATTTTTTCTTTGTTTTTCTTAAATAATATTAGATACTCTTGCACTTCCTTCATGGAAATTCTCTTCCCCCATGACAAATTTCTCCATAGACAGATCCCCCCCCATAACCCCTTCCCCTGAACCCCTCCCTTACCAACCTAAAAAATCTCCCTGAAAATGTCTGAACACCTACCAATAACCATTACTATGTGTAAACGCTGGTCAAAATATGTAACTTGCAGCCCCTCCCACGGGGACTGTGGGGCTGTAAGTCGTCCTAAAACATATAGTTATTAGGTTTTTTGACTGTGATGAATAACATGGCCGTATCATAGTTTTGATCCGGTGACTTTGGGGAAAAAAATTAGCGTACGATGGGGCCTAGGTGTCCTCCAATTTTTGGTCACTTACAAAGGGCACTAGAAATTTCAATTTCCGTTAAAATGAGCCCTCTCATGACCTTCTAGGACCACTGGGTCGATACAATCCACCCCGGGAAAAAAAAAACAAAAAAACGAACCAATTACCAACACGCATCCGTCTTCTGGCAGAAAATACAAAATTCCACATTCTCAAACTGTTCGTGGTCACGAACTGTAGTTAAGAGCGACCCAGGTTAATGATAACCGAAACTCTAAAAAACAGAATTTTTATGCCAATAGTTGCATCAAAAGAATCGCATTTTAATGTTGATTTTAAATATGTTTTGCTGTCCGCCCGGCTCTTTACGCTAAACTTTTTTATTGTTTTAAAAAGAAGAATTGAGAGAAAGAGTCAAACTTTAGCGTAAAGAGTGGGGCGTTGATGAGGAAGCAGCCTCTTTCATATACGAAGTAATTTCTGTTCGTTTTAAGTTTTAATATCGCTCCTTACTTTCAGTTAAAAAAACTTGTTTTTTTTTTATTTATTGCCAGGACAGATCAGGAATGCGTGTTAGTTTGTTTGTTTTTTTTTCCCCAGGGGTGATCATATCGACCCAGTGGTCCTAGAATGTCATGAGAGGGCTCATTATAACGGAAATTAGAAGTTTTAGTGCCCTTTTTAAGTGACCAAAAAAATTGGAAGGCGCCTAGGCTCCCTCCCACGCTCAGTTGTTTTCCAAAGTCACCGGATCAAAAATCTGAGATATTCATTTTATTCAACATAGTCAAAAAACCAAAAAACTATATCTTTGGGGACGACTTACTCCCCCAGAGTCACCGTGGGAGGCGCTACAATTTACAAACTTTGACCAGTGTTTACACATAGTAATGGTTATTGGGAAGTGTATAGACTCTTTTAGGGGGATTTTTTTGGTTTCGGGGGGAGGGTTAAGGGGAAGGGGTTATCCGGAGGAAACTTTTCATGCAGATTTTGTCATAGGGGAAGAAATTTTTCATGAAGGGGGCGCTGAATTTTATAGCATTTTTTTAAAAAGCAATGAAGAAATAAATATGGAAAGGTTTCTTCAACTGAAAGTAAGGAGCAGCATTAAAACTTAAAACAAACAGAAATTGTTACGCATGTGAGGGTTCAACTCCTCCTAATACCTCGCTCTTTATGCTAAAGTGTTTTTATTAATTTCAACTACTTATTCTAAGGCCTTAGTGATTCAGGGGTCATTCATAAGGAATTGGGACAAAATTTAAGCTATAGTATAAAGAGCAAGGTATTGATGAGGGGCCGGACCCCATCAACTACGTAATAATAACGTACGAATGTAGTCCGTAACTTAACTTATATAGTAAGTTAACGTCGTAAGTTACGTATATTTTTACTGATTAAACGTTCGTAAAATTAAAAGTTCTACTTGCCTTGTTAAGTAACCAAAAAATTTGAGGGTAACTAAGCCTAACCTCCCGCTCTTTTTTTCTCAAAATCGTCCGATCAAAACTATGAGAAAGCCATTTAACACAAAAATAAATTAATATACAAATTTTGTTTTAGTTATTGATGTACGGAGAGCGAAAATAAAAACATTCATTAATTCAAAAACGTTCAGAAATTAAATGAAATTTTTTTTTTTTAACTGAAAGTAAGGAGTAACATTAAAACTTAAAACGAACAGAAATTTCTCCGTATATAAAAGAAGCTGTTCCCTCCTAAACGGAACGCTCTTACGCTACAGTTTTTTTTACTGTTTTAAAAAGTAGAGTTGAGAGAAAGAGTCAAATTTTAGCGTATAGAGCGGGGTGTTGAGGAAGGAACAGCTTCTTTCATGTATGGAGTAATCAAACAGTTCGTGGTAACGAACTGTAGTAGGGAGCAATCCGGCTCAATAGTAAACGAAACTCTAAAAAACCGAATTTTGATACTAATAGATACATCAAAAGAATCGAATTTTTATGTTGATTTTAAAAATATAAATTTCATTCATCAATTTAGTCCTACTCATTAAAAGTTAAGAGCCTGAGAAAATTTGTCTTATTTTGGAAAATAGGGAGAAACACCATCATAGGATCTGAACGAAAATCACACCATCACATTAAGCGCATTAGAAAACCGTACTGCAGAAGTTTTAAGCTCACATCTACAAATTTGTGGAACTTATTTTTTGCCAGAAGATCGATCACGGGTGCGTGTTTATTTGTTTGTTTTGTTTTTTTTTCTCCATGGGTGATCGTATCGACCAAGTGGTCCTAAATTGTCGAGAGAGGGCTCCTTAAAACGCGAAATTAGTAGTTCTGGTGCCCTTTTTAAGTGACCCAAAAATTGGAGGGCACCTAGGCCCCCTCCCACGCTCATTTTTTTCTCAAATTCAACAGATCAAAATTTTCAGACAGCCATTTTGTTCAGCATAGTTGAAAAACTTAATAACTATCTCTTTAGGGCCGTATTACTCTCCAAGAATCCCCGGGGGAGGGGCTGCAAGTTACAAACTTTGACCAGCGTCTACATAGAGTAACAGTTATTTGGAAGTGTTCAGACCAATTCAGGGGGATTTTTTGGTTGGGGAGGCTTGAGGGGAGGGATATATTGGGGAGGTTCTTCCCTTGGAAGAATTGGTCATGGGACAAGAGAAATTTCATGAAGGGGGTGTCCTCCTAGGACTAGAAATAGTTACTTAGTGAACAAATTCCGCCTAGTTTCTCCTACATCTATTATTGATAAAAGGCTTCATGATTTTCGTTCTTCTATGTCGATAGTGTCTCACCCATGGTCAGCATTACTTATTTAATTGTTTGATTGTGTTGATTTGTATTTATTTGTACCTTTTTATTTCTCTCTTATTACTCCATCTTAAGGGCGTTCCGCCCTCTTTTTGTAGATGGGTTATAAATAAATTGAATTGAATTGAATTGAATATAAAAAAGTTTTTTCCTCTGAAAGTAAGGACCAGCATTAAAACTTCAAACAAACGGAGATTATTACGCATATGAGGGGTTCGTCTCTTCCTAAATACCTCGCTCTTTACGCTAAATTATTTTTAGTAATTTCAACTATTTATTCTATATCCATTGTGATTCAGGGGTCCATCTTAAGGAATTGGGACAAAATTAAAGCTTTAGTGTAAAGAGCGAAGTATTAACGAGGGGACAAACCCCCTCATATACGTAATAAAAATATACGAATATAGAAGTTTGTTGCGTAAGTTTATTTGTAAGTTACCTATATTTTTTAACTAATAAAACCGTTCGCTAAAAATTAAAAATTCTAGTTGCCTTTTTAAGTAACCGAAAAATTTGAGGGCAACTAGGTCTCCTCCCCCATCCTTTTTCTCAAAATCTCCCCATCAAAACTAAGAGAAAGCCATTTAGTAAAAAAAAAATTAATACGTAAATTTCGTTCTAATTATTCATTTTCGGAGAGCCAAAATCAAACATGTATTAATTCAAAAACATTCAGAAATTAAATAAAAGAAGTTCTTTTTAACTGAGAGTAAGGAGCGACATTAAAAGTTAAAACGAACAGAAATTACTCCGTGTATGAAAGGGGCTGCTCCCTCCTCAACGTCCCACTCTTTACGCAAAAGTTATTTACTGTTTTCAAACAGTTCATGGTAACGAACTGTGTAAGGAGTGACCAGGCTCAATAGTAACCGAAACTCAAAAAAATTTAATTTTGATACCAATAGCTACATCAAAAGAATGGCATTTTAATTCTGATTTTAAATATATAAGTTTCATCAAGATTACTCTTACCCATCAAAAGTTAAGAGCCTGAGAAAATCTACCTTAGTTTAGAAAATAGGGGGAAACACCCCCTAAAATTTGAATGATCTTAACAAAAACCACACCATCAGATTCAACGTATCAGAGAACCTCATTGTAGAAGTTTCAAGCCCCTATCTACAAAAATGTGGAATTTCGCATTTTTTGCCAGAAGACAAATCACGGATGAGTGTTTATTTATTTTTTATTTTTTTTGTTGTTTTTTTCCAGGGGTGATCGTATCGACCCAGTGGTCCTAGTATGTCACGAAAGGCTCATTCTAACGCAAATTAAAAGTTCTAGTGCCTTTTTTAAGTGACCAAAATTTGGAGGGCACTCATTTTTCCCCCAAAATCACCGGATCAAAATTCTCAGATAGCCATTTTATTCGCCATAGTCGAAAAACCCAATAACTATGTCTTTGGGGATGACTTACTCCCCCGCAGTCCCCGTGGGAGGGGCTGCAAGTAACAAACTTTGACCTGTGTTTAAATACAGTAATTGTTACTGGGAAGTGTGCAGACATTTTCAGGGGGATTTTTTTGGTTTGGGGGGGATATTTGAGGGGGGGGGTGGTTACCCAGGAGGATCTTTCCATGGAGGAACTTCTCTTGGGGGAAGAGACTTTCAATGGAGGGGGGCAGGATTTTCTAGCATTATTTAAAAAAACAATGGAAAAATAAATATGAAAAGTTTTTTTTACTGAAAGTGAGAAGCAGCATTAAAACTTAAAACGAACAGAAAATATTACGCATATGAGGGGTTTACTTCCTCGTAATACCTCGCTCTTTACGCTAAAGTACTTTTAGTAATTTCAACTATTTATTCTACGGCCTTTGTGATTCAGGGGTCATTCTTAAGAAATTGGGACAAAATTTAAGCTTTAATGTAAAGAGCGAGGTATCAACGAGGGGGGAGCCCCCTCATATACGCAATAAAAATATATGAATATAGAAGTTCACTACGTAATTTAATTCGTAAGTTACGTATAATTTTACCTATGAAAACGTTCGTAAAAAATTATAAGTTATAGTTGCCTTTTTAAGTAATCAAAAAATTGGAGGGCAACTAGGCCTCCTCCCTCGCTCCTTTTTTCTCAAAATATTCCGATTAAAACTATGAAAAAGCCATTTAGCCTTAAAAAATTAATATGCAAATTTCGTTTTAATTATTTATGTGCGGAGAGCCCAGATCAAACCATGCATTAATTCAAAAACGTCCAGAAATTGAAAAAAAAACAAGTTTTTTAAATGAAAGTAAGGAGCGTTATTAAAACTTAAAACGAACAGAAATTACTCCATATTTGAAAGGGTCTTTTCCTCCTCAACGTCCCGCTCTTTACGCTAAAGTTTTTACTGTTTTAAAATGTAGAGTTAAGAAAAAGAGTCAAATTTTAGCGTAAAGAGCGGGAAGTTGAGGAGGAAAAGCCCCTTTCAAATACGGAGTAATTTCTGTTCGTTTTAAGTTTTAAAGTCACTGCTTACTTTCATTTAAAAAAAAATTGTTTTTTTTTTTGCTTAATATAAAGTAGAATTGAGAGAAAAAGTCATATTAATCAGACTTTGTAAAGAGAAGCTTTTCAAAGCCTTAGAAGCGCTATTTTCTTGTCATTTTAAATTTCACACAGGACACGTTTATTGGCAAAAAGGTCGGAAGCAAGGGGATAAAAGTGAAAAAACACTAAAGGGAGAAAATCAACTATTATATTATTAAATGTTTCAACCAACATTAGCCTTACCACTTATAGGAGCAAATGTTCATAAATTCTAAATATTTTAACCAAAGTCCGTCAACAGCTTCCTTTGTGCAAATATTTTCCATTGAAATTTGCCAGATGTAAACATGTAAAAACATCTCTTGAAACTCATACTATGTCCATTTGGATATAGGGATGCCTTTTGAAAAGTCATATAAGCACCCCCTCCCACCAAAAAACAACAAAATTTTAAGGTTAAACATGTTTATACCTTATTGTCTTTTCTACAAAAAGTTTTAAAAGAACAAAGTGTCGTGATTATTTTGTAGCTCGTTTGTCATTTTTCTGCTCCCATTTCATCCAGTTGATAAATAAAAATACTTTCTATTGGAGATAAGTACTTTCCACTTTATAAAAGTTGATCAGAGACCAAAAAACATTGTGTACAAAGTTAAAAGGCTGGGCTAGAACATTTCTTGCAGAAATATAAATCTTAAAAAGAAAAATCGAATTAATTCTAACGTAACCTACCCTAATCTAACCTAACCGAACCTAATCTTTATTAATGCCTCTAGACTAAACTCTTAAGAACATTATGACTTTCGTATAAAAAACCTTTTTGGTCAGGCATTAAATTCTCATATAATAATTTTTTAATACTTCTGTTTCATACACGCAGTAAAGCATTTGGGCCTTACCTGATCATAAGTAGTATAACAGTAAGATTACTTCCAACCCCTACAAAGGTGATACAAATATATATCAATGCCAATACTAAGTGCTGCCTATGGCTCTGTGGGGGAAATGTCTTCCAATGCTGGCTTATTATTCCCAAATCACTTTTTGAGAAAAGACCAAATTCCTCCCAAGAATCAACTGGGTAGAGTAGGTCAAACATGTCGGTTGTGTTATTCATTCCAAAGAGCTAAGTAACAAATGATCGAATCTAAGACAGTTTCTAAGACTTTTCACCTCGTGTACCTGCGCTTAATTTCTAGAGAAATCAGGGAATTTTTAGAAATCAGGAAATCAGAACAAATAGGGAAAACACCTGGTCTAGTAGCTAAGCAAAAAGAAATAATTATTTCTAGGATTGAGTGTTCAAATCTAAATTGTTAACTAGTTTAGAAAGTAATATTCAGTTTACCCTTCTGGAAACTCCTAGCTAAAACTGACAAGAGTAAAATTCGATTTATGCTCCTTTGCTTTGCCAAGTATCTGGTTCATTAGCCTCCGCGGTATAGAAATTAACTCACTATTGCGAAATTCAAAGTTGTTGATCCAGAGGCTGCCATCTCCAGACGGATCGCTAAACATAATAGAAAAATAGATAGGGATTTAAATGATTTGTCCCACATTCTCAATTAGCGATGTTTTGTGTTTTTCTTTCTCCTATACTTGGTTTTTTTGTGTGTTTAATTGTGACGTGTTCTTTGTTATTTTTAATAACAATAATAATAACATAATTCTTGTAAGACTTTTTAAGCCTTATTGTTCTGCAGCATATGTAGTATGTCACCATTTTTGTAGGGTTCTTTTCGTATATATATTTTGTATATTATACTCGTTCACTTATAAGTCTTTTTTTATTCTGGTTTCTTTCGTATATTCGCTTGCCTTATACTTTGCGAAGTGTTTAGTGGTTGTTTTTATTTTTTATTATTTTTTTTCTTTTACTATTCCGTCTTCCTGCTTTTGCATGAGGGGTTTTCAAATAAATACTAAATAAATCAACTCACAATACTAAAAAAAATTTAACAATACACGGTTAACTAAAATCCAATTGTAGTTGTTCTTGAGTAAATTCCTAAATGCCAAAAGGCCTAGAATGATTCCACCTCGGCGACTAGCTCAAGTACTGGTAAATCGTTCCTGATACCCAAAACCCTGCTAGAAATTAAAATTTAACTAACTACTCTACACTGTTTGACTGCAAGTCTTACATACATGTTTTACTTAATTCAAATATCAGGACTGTCGAAAGTTGAATCGTTTCATCAAGGAAAGGATAAGGGTCTTAAACCCTTTTCCCATAAAGATTATGTTACTCTAAAAACAAAACTGCTGCAGTTATGGCATATGAATAAGCCTCATTGTTGTGAATGTATTGTCTGTGAGTTATTGACTCTCCTATCATTCTATTCATATTACGGCCCCTAAAAAAGCGGCCTTTATAAAAAGCTTGTAAAAATTTTAGAAGCAACTTTGGCTTATCAAACGAATTAAATAAAAAAAAAGTTTTTTTTAACTGAAAGTAAGGAGCGACATTAAAACTTAAAACGAACAGAAATTACTCCGTATATGAAATGGGTTGTCCCTTCCACAATCCCTCGCTCTTTACGCTAAAGTTTGACTCTTTGCCACAATTCTACTTTTTAAAACAATTAGAAGCTTTAGCATAAAGAGCGAGGGATTGTGGAAGGGACAACCCATTTCATATACGGAGTAATTTCTGTTCGTTTTAAGTTTTAATGTCGCTCCTTACTTTCAGTTAAAAAAAACTTTTTTTTTATTTAA
Source organism: Artemia franciscana (assembly GCF_032884065.1). Classification (NCBI taxonomy): domain Eukaryota; kingdom Metazoa; phylum Arthropoda; class Branchiopoda; order Anostraca; family Artemiidae; genus Artemia; species Artemia franciscana. The sequence goes on from NC_088877.1 coordinate 8,062,816, forward strand.
TTCGTTTGATAAGCCAAAGTTGCTTCTAAAATTTTTACAAGCTTTTTATAAAGGCCGCTTTTTTAGGGGCCGTAATATGAATAGAATGATAGGAGAGTCAATAACTCACAGACAATACATTCACAACAATGAGGCTTATTCATATGCCATAACTGCAGCAGTTTTGTTTTTAGAGTAACATAATCTTTATGGGAAAAGGGTTTAAGACCCTTATCCTTTCCTTGATGAAACGATTCAACTTTCGACAGTCCTGATATTTGAATTAAGTAAAACATGTATGTAAGACTTGCAGTCAAACAGTGTAGAGTAGTTAGTTAAATTTTAATTTCTAGCAGGGTTTTGGGTATCAGGAACGATTTACCAGTACTTGAGCTAGTCGCCGAGGTGGAATCATTCTAGGCCTTTTGGCATTTAGGAGTTTACTCAAGAACAACTACAATTGGATTTTAGTTAACCGTGTATTGTTAATTTTTTTTTAGTATTGTGAGTTGATTTATTTAGTATTTATTTGAAAACCCCTCATGCAAAAGCAGGAAGACGGAATAGTAAAAGAAAAAAAATAATAAAAAATAAAAACAACCGCTAAACACTTCGCAAAGTATAAGGCAAGCGAATATACGAAAGAAACCAGAATAAAAAAAGACTTATAAGTGAACGAGTATAATATACAAAATATATATACGAAAAGAACCCTACAAAAATGGTGACATACTACATATGCTGCAGAACAATAAGGCTTAAAAAGTCTTACAAGAATTATGTTATTATTATTGTTATTAAAAATAACAAAGAACACGTCACAATTAAACACACAAAAAAACCAAGTATAGGAGAAAGAAAAACACAAAACATCGCTAATTGAGAATGTGGGACAAATCATTTAAATCCCTATCTATTTTTCTATTATGTTTAGCGATCCGTCTGGAGATGGCAGCCTCTGGATCAACAACTTTGAATTTCGCAATAGTGAGTTAATTTCTATACCGCGGAGGCTAATGAACCAGATACTTGGCAAAGCAAAGGAGCATAAATCGAATTTTACTCTTGTCAGTTTTAGCTAGGAGTTTCCAGAAGGGTAAACTGAATATTACTTTCTAAACTAGTTAACAATTTAGATTTGAACACTCAATCCTAGAAATAATTATTTCTTTTTGCTTAGCTACTAGACCAGGTGTTTTCCCTATCTGTTCTGATTTCCTGATTTCTAAAAATTCCCTGATTTCTCTAGAAATTAAGCGCAGGTACACGAGGTGAAAAGTCTTAGAAACTGCCTTAGATTCGATCGTTGGTTACTCAGCTCTTTGGAATGAATAACAGAACCGACATGTTTGACCTACTCTACCCAGTTGATTCTTGGGAGGAATTTGGCCTTTTCTCAAAAAGTGATTTGGGAATAATAAGCCAGCATTGGAAGACATTTCCCCCACAGAGCCATAGGCAGCACTTAGTATTGGCATTGATATATATTTGTATCACCTTTGTAGGGGTTGGAAGTAATCTTACTGTTATACTACTTATGATCAGGTAAGGCCCAAATGCTTTACTGCGTGTATGAAACAGAAGTATTAAAAAATTATTATATGAGAATTTAATGCCTGACCAAAAAGGTTTTTTATACGAAAGTCATAATGTTCTTAAGAGTTTAGTCTAGAGGCATTAATAAAGATTAGGTTCGGTTAGGTTAGATTAGGGTAGGTTACGTTAGAATTAATTCGATTTTTCTTTTTAAGATTTATATTTCTGCAAGAAATGATCTAGCCCAGCCTTTTAACTTTGTACACAATGTTTTTTGGTCTCTGATCAACTTTTATAAAGTGGAAAGTACTTATCTCCAATAGAAAGTATTTTTATTTATCAACTGGATGAAATGGGAGCAGAAAAATGACAAACGAGCTACAAAATAATCACGACACTTTGTTCTTTTAAAACTTTTTGTAGAAAAGACAATAAGGTATAAACATGTTTAACCTTAAAATTTTGTTGTTTTTTGGTGGGAGGGGGTGCTTATATGACTTTTCAAAAGGCATCCCTATATCCAAATGGACATAGTATGAGTTTCAAGAGATGTTTTTACATGTTTACATCTGGCAAATTTCAATGGAAAATATTTGCACAAAGGAAGCTGTTGACGGACTTTGGTTAAAATATTTAGAATTTATGAACATTTGCTCCTATAAGTGGTAAGGCTAATGTTGGTTGAAACATTTAATAATATAATAGTTGATTTTCTCCCTTTAGTGTTTTTTCACTTTTATCCCCTTGCTTCCGACCTTTTTGCCAATAAACGTGTCCTGTGTGAAATTTAAAATGACAAGAAAATAGCGCTTCTAAGGCTTTGAAAAGCTTCTCTTTACAAAGTCTGATTAATATGACTTTTTCTCTCAATTCTACTTTATATTAAGCAAAAAAAAAACAATTTTTTTTTAAATGAAAGTAAGCAGTGACTTTAAAACTTAAAACGAACAGAAATTACTCCGTATTTGAAAGGGGCTTTTCCTCCTCAACTTCCCGCTCTTTACGCTAAAATTTGACTCTTTTTCTTAACTCTACATTTTAAAACAGTAAAAACTTTAGCGTAAAGAGCGGGACGTTGAGGAGGAAAAGACCCTTTCAAATATGGAGTAATTTCTGTTCGTTTTAAGTTTTAATAACGCTCCTTACTTTCATTTAAAAAACTTGTTTTTTTTTCAATTTCTGGACGTTTTTGAATTAATGCATGGTTTGATCTGGGCTCTCCGCACATAAATAATTAAAACGAAATTTGCATATTAATTTTTTAAGGCTAAATGGCTTTTTCATAGTTTTAATCGGAATATTTTGAGAAAAAAGGAGCGAGGGAGGAGGCCTAGTTGCCCTCCAATTTTTTGATTACTTAAAAAGGCAACTATAACTTATAATTTTTTACGAACGTTTTCATAAGTAAAATTATACGTAACTTACGAATTAAATTACGTAGTGAACTTCTATATTCATATATTTTTATTGCGTATATGAGGGGGCTCCCCCCTCGTTGATACCTCGCTCTTTACATTAAAGCTTAAATTTTGTCCCAATTTCTTAAGAATGACCCCTGAATCACAAAGGCCGTAGAATAAATAGTTGAAATTACTAAAAGTACTTTAGCGTAAAGAGCGAGGTATTACGAGGAAGTAAACCCCTCATATGCGTAATATTTTCTGTTCGTTTTAAGTTTTAATGCTGCTTCTCACTTTCAGTAAAAAAAACTTTTCATATTTATTTTTCCATTGTTTTTTTAAATAATGCTAGAAAATCCTGCCCCCCTCCATTGAAAGTCTCTTCCCCCAAGAGAAGTTCCTCCATGGAAAGATCCTCCCGGGTAACCACCCCCCCCCTCAAATATCCCCCCCAAACCAAAAAAATCCCCCTGAAAATGTCTGCACACTTCCCAGTAACAATTACTGTATTTAAACACAGGTCAAAGTTTGTTACTTGCAGCCCCTCCCACGGGGACTGCGGGGGAGTAAGTCATCCCCAAAGACATAGTTATTGGGTTTTTCGACTATGGCGAATAAAATGGCTATCTGAGAATTTTGATCCGGTGATTTTGGGGGAAAAATGAGTGCCCTCCAAATTTTGGTCACTTAAAAAAGGCACTAGAACTTTTAATTTGCGTTAGAATGAGCCCTTTCGTGACATTCTAGGACCACTGGGTCGATACGATCACCCCTGGAAAAAAACAACAAAAAAATAAAAAATAAATAAACACTCATCCGTGATTTGTCTTCTGGCAAAAAATGCGAAATTCCACATTTTTGTAGATAGGGGCTTGAAACTTCTACAATGAGGTTCTCTGATACGTTGAATCTGATGGTGTGGTTTTTATTAAGATCATTCAAATTTTAGGGGGTGTTTCCCCCTATTTTCTAAACTAAGGTAGATTTTCTCAGGCTCTTAACTTTTGATGGGTAAGAGTAATCTTGATGAAACTTATATATTTAAAATCAGAATTAAAATGCCATTCTTTTGATGTAGCTATTGGTATCAAAATTAAATTTTTTTGAGTTTCGGTTACTATTGAGCCTGGTCGCTCCTTACACAGTTCGTTACCATGAACTGTTTGAAAACAGTAAATAACTTTTGCGTAAAGAGTGGGACGTTGAGGAGGGAGCAGCCCCTTTCATACACGGAGTAATTTCTGTTCGTTTTAACTTTTAATGTCGCTCCTTACTCTCAGTTAAAAAGAACTTCTTTTATTTAATTTCTGAATGTTTTTGAATTAATACATGTTTGATTTTGGCTCTCCGAAAATGAATAATTAGAACGAAATTTACGTATTAATTTTTTTTTTACTAAATGGCTTTCTCTTAGTTTTGATGGGGAGATTTTGAGAAAAAGGATGGGGGAGGAGACCTAGTTGCCCTCAAATTTTTCGGTTACTTAAAAAGGCAACTAGAATTTTTAATTTTTAGCGAACGGTTTTATTAGTTAAAAAATATAGGTAACTTACAAATAAACTTACGCAACAAACTTCTATATTCGTATATTTTTATTACGTATATGAGGGGGTTTGTCCCCTCGTTAATACTTCGCTCTTTACACTAAAGCTTTAATTTTGTCCCAATTCCTTAAGATGGACCCCTGAATCACAATGGATGTAGAATAAATAGTTGAAATTACTAAAAATAATTTAGCGTAAAGAGCGAGGTATTTAGGAAGAGACGAACCCCTCATATGCGTAATAATCTCCGTTTGTTTGAAGTTTTAATGCTGGTCCTTACTTTCAGAGGAAAAAACTTTTTTATATTCAATTCAATTCAGTTCAATTTATTTATAACCCATCTACAAAAAGAGGGCGGAACGCCCTTAAGATGGAGTAATAAGAGAGAAATAAAAAGGTACAAATAAATACAAATCAACACAATCAAACAATTAAATAAGTAATGCTGACCATGGGTGAGACACTATCGACATAGAAGAACGAAAATCATGAAGCCTTTTATCAATAATAGATGTAGGAGAAACTAGGCGGAATTTGTTCACTAAGTAACTATTTTTAGTCCAAGGAGGACACCCCCTTCATGAAATTTCTCTTGTCCCATGACCAATTCTTCCAAGGGAAGAACCTCCCCAATATATCCCTCCCCTCAAGCCTCCCCAACCAAAAAATCCCGCTGAATTGGTCTGAACACTTCCAAATAACTGTTACTCTATGTAGACGCTGGTCAAAGTTTGTAACTTGCAGCCCCTCCCCCGGGGATTCTTGGAGAGTAATACGGCCCTAAAGAGATAGTTATTAAGTTTTTCAACTATGCTGAACAAAATGGCTGTCTGAAAATTTTAATCTGTTGAATTTGAGAAAAAAATGAGCGTGGGAGGGGGCCTAGGTGCCCTCCAATTTTTGGGTCACTTAAAAAGGGCACCAGAACTATTAATTTCGCGTTTTAAGGAGCCCTCTCTCGACAATTTAGGACCACTTGGTCGATACGATCACCCATGGAGAAAAAAAAACAAAACAAACAAATAAACACGCACCCGTGATCGATCTTCTGGCAAAAAATAAGTTCCACAAATTTGTAGATGTGAGCTTAAAACTTCTGCAGTACGGTTTTCTAATGCGCTTAATGTGATGGTGTGATTTTCGTTCAGATCCTATGATGGTGTTTCTCCCTATTTTCCAAAATAAGACAAATTTTCTCAGGCTCTTAACTTTTAATGAGTAGGACTAAATTGATGAATGAAATTTATATTTTTAAAATCAACATAAAAATTCGATTCTTTTGATGTATCTATTAGTATCAAAATTCGGTTTTTTAGAGTTTCGTTTACTATTGAGCCGGATTGCTCCCTACTACAGTTCGTTACCACGAACTGTTTGATTACTCCATACATGAAAGAAGCTGTTCCTTCCTCAACACCCCGCTCTATACGCTAAAATTTGACTCTTTCTCTCAACTCTACTTTTTAAAACAGTAAAAAAAACTGTAGCGTAAGAGCGTTCCGTTTAGGAGGGAACAGCTTCTTTTATATACGGAGAAATTTCTGTTCGTTTTAAGTTTTAATGTTACTCCTTACTTTCAGTTAAAAAAAAAAAAAAATCACTTAATTTCTGAACGTTTTTGAATTAATGAATGTTTTTATTTTCGCTCTCCGTACATCAATAACTAAAACAAAATTTGTATATTAATTTATTTTTGTGTTAAATGGCTTTCTCATAGTTTTGATCGGACGATTTTGAGAAAAAAAGAGCGGGAGGTTAGGCTTAGTTACCCTCAAATTTTTTGGTTACTTAACAAGGCAAGTAGAACTTTTAATTTTACGAACGTTTAATCAGTAAAAATATACTTAACTTACGACGTTAACTTACTATATAAGTTAAGTTACGGACTACATTCGTACGTTATTATTACGTAGTTGATGGGGTCCGGCCCCTCATCAATACCTTGCTCTTTATACTATAGCTTAAATTTTGTCCCAATTCCTTATGAATGACCCCTGAATCACTAAGGCCTTAGAATAAGTAGTTGAAATTAATAAAAACACTTTAGCATAAAGAGCGAGGTATTAGGAGGAGTTGAACCCTCACATGCGTAACAGTTTCTGTTTGTTTTAAGTTTTAATGCTGCTCCTTACTTTCAGTTGAAGAAACCTTTCCATATTTATTTCTTCATTGCTTTTTAAAAAAATGCTATAAAATTCAGCGCCCCCTTCATGAAAAATTTCTTCCCCTATGACAAAATCTGCATGAAAAGTTTCCTCCGGATAACCCCTTCCCCTTAACCCTCCCCCCGAAACCAAAAAAATCCCCCTAAAAGAGTCTATACACTTCCCAATAACCATTACTATGTGTAAACACTGGTCAAAGTTTGTAAATTGTAGCGCCTCCCACGGTGACTCTGGGGGAGTAAGTCGTCCCCAAAGATATAGTTTTTTGGTTTTTTGACTATGTTGAATAAAATGAATATCTCAGATTTTTGATCCGGTGACTTTGGAAAACAACTGAGCGTGGGAGGGAGCCTAGGCGCCTTCCAATTTTTTTGGTTACTTAAAAAGGGCACTAAACTTTTAATTTCCGTTATAATGAGCCCTCTCATGACATTCTAGGACCACTGGGTCGATATGATCACCCCTGGGGAAAAAAAAAACAAACAAACTAACACGCATTCCTGATCTGTCCTGGCAATAAATAAAAAAAAGCAAGTTTTTTTAACTGAAAGTAAGGAGCGATATTAAAACTTAAAACGAACAGAAATTACTTCGTATATGAAAGAGGCTGCTTCCTCATCAACGCCCCGCTCTTTACGCTAAAGTTTGACTCTTTCTCTCAATTCTTCTTTTTAAAACAATAAAAAAGTTTAGCGTAAAGAGCCGGGCGGACAGCAAAACATATTTAAAATCAACATTAAAATGCGATTCTTTTGATGCAACTATTGGCATAAAAATTCTGTTTTTTAGAGTTTCGGTTATCATTAACCTGGGTCGCTCTTAACTACAGTTCGTGACCACGAACAGTTTGAGAATGTGGAATTTTGTATTTTCTGCCAGAAGACGGATACGTGTTGGTAATTGGTTCGTTTTTTTGTTTTTTTTTTCCCGGGGTGGATTGTATCGACCCAGTGGTCCTAGAAGGTCATGAGAGGGCTCATTTTAACGGAAATTGAAATTTCTAGTGCCCTTTGTAAGTGACCAAAAATTGGAGGACACCTAGGCCCCATCGTACGCTAATTTTTTTCCCCAAAGTCACCGGATCAAAACTATGATACGGCCATTTTATTCATCACAGTCAAAAAACCTAATAACTATATGTTTTAGGACGACTTACAGCCCCACAGTCCCCGTGGGAGGGGCTGCAAGTTACATATTTTGACCAGCGTTTACACATAGTAATGGTTATTGGTAGGTGTTCAGACATTTTCAGGGAGATTTTTTAGGTTGGTAAGGGAGGGGTTCAGGGGAAGGGGTTATGGGGGGGATCTGTCTATGGAGAAATTTGTCATGGGGGAAGAGAATTTCCATGAAGGAAGTGCAAGAGTATCTAATATTATTTAAGAAAAACAAAGAAAAAATAAATGTTAAAAAGTTTTTTCAACTGAAAGTAAGGAGCCGCATTAAAAATTAAAACAAACAGAAATTATTATGCATATAGGGTTCACTTCCTCCTAATATCTTGCTCTTTACGCTAAAGTGTTTTCAGTTTTCTATTGTTTTAAAGAGTAGATTTATGAGAAAGAGTCTTTCATGTACAGAATAATTTCTGTTTGTTTTAAGTTTTAATGTCGCTCCTTACTTTCAGTTGCAAAAACTTATTATTTTTTAATTTAATAGTGTAAAGAGTGAGGTAGTGAGAAGGAGAAGACCCCTTCACATACTTAATAGTGTCTGCTTTTGTCAAGTTCTAATGCTGCATCTTACTTTCAGTTGAAAAACTTATTTTTGAATTTAGTTACGAAAAGGGGGCATGATCGATCCCAAATCTTCAAAAACGGTTAGAGTATTAAGATGGGAGTTTGAGGAAATGTTAAAAGAGATGCCGATCACAATCAACAACACTATGAATTTTCTTGTCGTCAAAAGATAGCATCAGTAATATCTGAGGAGTGGCTGAGGGCATAAGTTGAAACTTTCAGGGTATGTCGAGGGTATAGCAAAGAGTTATCAGAGGGCAACCAGCCCCTGTTCCCTTTTTGTATGCCCTCTTCCCTTGACACTGATTATAATTATGAAGTCATTACGTTTAAAATGATCAAGAGAATAAATTTCTGTGCATCTCGAGATGCCATGCCCCCACAGCCCCGGGGCAAATATTGTAAATATGCATCTTTTCCAACTGTTTACATGCAACATTTTTCATTAAGACTAAATTTAAAAAAAGGTTGTTTTAACTGAAAGTAAGGAGCGGCTTTAAAACTTAAAACGAACAGAAGCTAATCTGTATATTAAAATGGCTGTTCCCTCCTCAACACCGGGCTCTTTACGCTAAAGCTTGACTCTTTCTCTCAACTCTACTTTTAAAAACAGGGAAAATAACGTTATCGTAAAGAGCGGGGCGGTGAGGGGGGAACAGCCCATTTCATATACGGATTAATTTCTGTTTCTTTTAAGTTTAAATGTCGCTCCTTACTTTCAGTTTAATTTTTTTTATAATTTAATTTCAGAACGTTTTTGAATTAATACATGTTTTGATTCTGGCTCTCTACACAAGAATAATTCAAACGAAATTTGCATATCATTTAATTTTCAGGGAGGAGGCTAAATAGCTTTTTCATAGTTTTGATCGGACGATTTTGAGAAAAAAAGAGCGGGGGAGGAGACAGAGTTGTACTTCAATTTTTTGGCTACTTAAAGAAGCAACTAGAACTTTTGATTTTTTACGAATGTTTTTATTAGTAAAAAATGTTCATAGCTTACGAATTTACTTTCCTAAATTTTGTCCCAATTCCTTAAGAACGACCCTTGAATCACAAAGGCCTTAGAATATATAGTTGAAACTACTAAAAATACTTTAGCATAAAGAGCGAGGTATCACGAGGAGGTAAACCCATCATATGCGTAATAATTTCTGCTCGTTTTAAGTTTTGCGTATGATTTTATTTGGGGGAGGGGGCTAAATAGCTTTCTCATAGTTTTATGGGACGATTTTGAGAAAAAGGAGCGGGGGAGGAGACCCAGTTGCACTTCAATTTTTTGGTTACTTAAAAAAGCAACTAGAACTTTTGATTTTTGTTGAATGTTTTTATTAGTAAAAAATATGCATAGCTTACGAATTTAATTTTCTAACGAACTTCTATATTTGTCTCTTTTTAGTAAGTATATGAGGGGGTTGCCCCCTCGTCAATACCTCGCACTTTACACTAAAGGTTAAATTTTGTTATAAATTACTAAAAAGCTTAAATTAATAAAAATACTTTAGCGTAAAGAGCGATTTATTAAGAAGGAGGCGAACCCTCTTATATGCGTTATAATTTCAGTTTGTTCTAAGTCTTAAGGCTGCTCGCTCCATACTTCCAGTTGTAAAAACTTCTTATTTATTCTCTCATTTTTCTGTTTAAATAATGCTAGAAAATCCTGCGCTTCCTTCGTGTAATCTCCATGTTTCTCCATAAAAAGACCCTCCACATAACCCCCTCCCCTGAATCCCTCCTTTCCCAGCCAAAAAAATCCCCCTGAAGAATCGCTTCCCCCATGATAAGTTCCTCCATGAAAAGATCCTCCCACGTAACCCCTTCCCTCAACCCCCGTCTCCCAACCAAAAAACGCTCCCCCTGAAAACGTCTGTACACTTCCCAATAACCTTTACTACATATAAACATTGGTCAAACTTTCTAACTTGCAGCCCCTCCCCTTTGAACAGTGAGGATGTAAGTCGTCCCCGAAGACATTGTTATTAGGGTATTTGACTATGTTGAACAAAATGGCTGTCTCAAAATTTTTATCCGTTGACTTTGAGAAAAAAAATCAAATTATTTCGGTCGCTTAAAAGGGCACTAGAACTTTTAATTTCTGTTAGAATGAGCCCTCTCACGACATTCTATCAGCATTGGGTCGATTTGATCACCTCGTGAAAAACCCCGTGAAACACGCACTCGTAATCGGTCTTATGGCAAAAAATGCGATATTCCACATTTTTGTAGATAGGAGCTTGATACTTCTACAGTAGGGTTTTCTGATACGCAGAATGTGATGATGCAATTTCGGTTAAGATTCTGGGACTTTTAGAGGGTGTTTGCTCCTATTTTTCAAAATGAAGCAAATTTTCCCTGGCTTTCAACTTTTGATGGGTAGGGCTGAATTTGATCAAACTTATATATTTAAAATCAAACAGTTCGTGGTAACGAACTGTAGTAAGGAGCAACCCGGCTCAATAGTAACCAAAACTCTAAAAAATTGAATTTTGATATTAATAGCTACATCAAAAGAATTGCATTTTAATGCTGATTTTAAATATATAAGTTTCATCAAGTTTAGTTATACCTATCAAAAGTTACGAGCCTGAGAACATTTGCCTTATTTAAGAAAATAGGGGGAAACACCCCCTAAAAGAACTCAGAAAGTTCATGATGAGGATTTTTGGGACTTTCTTAGTAAAATAGGATGTCCTGAGGCCCCCGGATCATTGTCACAGAGTGGCAAATGAGGTCATCAAGTTTCACTGACATAATACGCTAGTTTCGCTGTTTTATACCACGAGACTCGGTCGAGAACGAGAACGATACATGAGAGACTATACCACGAGAACGATCATACCGGAACTACTGTTTTCGAAATCTGGACCAGCGAGTCTAAATTTGAACCATGAATCTCACGGAATTTTTGAATCTCAGGATAGATAAACAGATTTTTTTTTCAGCCAGTTCTACATAATTAATTAAATAAAAAAAACTAGTTTTTTTTTTAAATGAAAGCGAGGAGCGACATTAAAACTTAAAACGAACAGAAATTACTCCGTATATGAAATGGGTTGTCCCCTCCGCAATCCCTCACTCTTTACGCTAAAGTTTTTAATTGTTTTAAAAAGTAAAATTGTGGCAAAGAGTCAAACTTTAGCATAAAGAGCGAGGGATTGCGGAGGGGATAACCCATTTCATATACGGAGTAATTTCTGTTCGTTTAAGTTTTAATGTTGCTCCTTGCTTTCAGTTAAAAAAAACTAGTTTTTTTTATTTAATTTCGGAACGTTTTTGAATTAATGCATGTTTGATTTTGGCTCTCCGCACATAAATTATTAAAATGAAATTCGCATATTAATTCTTTTTTTTGGCTAAATGGCTTTCTCTTAGCTTTGATCAGACGATTTTGAGAAATAAGGGGTGGGGAAGGAGTTCTAGTTGCCCTCCAATTTTTCGGTTACTTAAAAAGGCAACTAGAACTTTTAATTTCTAGCGGACGTTTTTATTAGTAAAAAATATACGTAACTTAAGAATTAACTTACTTAACAAACTTTTATATTCTTATATTTTCATTATGAATATGAGGGGGTTCGTCCCCTCGTTAATACCTCGCTCTGTACACTAAATCGTAAGTTTTGTCCCAATTCTTTAAGAATGACCCCTGAATCAGAAAGGCCGTAGAATAAATAGTTGAAATTACCAAAAATACTTTAGCATAAAGAGCGAGGTACTTATCTCCTCCTAAATACCTCCCTCTTTATGCTAAAGTATTTTTAGAACCCCTAACGTGCGTAATAATCTCTGTTCGTTTTAAGTTTTAATGATACTCCTTACTTTCAATTGAAAAATCTTTTTCATGTTTATTTTTTCATTTTTTTTTTTTATAGTAATGCTAGAAAATCCCGCGCCCTTTTGATTGAATTTCTCTTCCCCCGTGACATATTCCTCTAAGGAAAGATCCTCCCACATAGCCCCCAAAAACTTAACCCCGCCCCCAAACCAAAAAAAAATCCCCCTGAAAACGTCTGTACACTTCCCAATAACCATTACTGTATGTAAACACTGGTCAAAGTTTGTAGCCTGCAGCCCCTCCCCAGGGATTGTGGGGGAGTAAGTCATGCCCAAAGACATAGTTATTATAGCTTTCGACTATGCGGAACAAAATGGCTATCTCAAAATTTCGATCCGTTGACTTGGGGAAAAAATGAGCGTGGGAGGGGGCCTAGGTGCCCCCCAATTTTGTTGGTCACTTATAAAAGCCACTAGAACTTTTCATTTCCGTTAGAATGAGCCCTCTTACAACATTCTAAGACAACGTGGTCGATACGATAACCCCTGGGGAAAAAAAACAAAAAAAAACAAATAAACACGCATCCGTGATCTGTCTTCTGGCAAAAAATACGAAATTCCACATTTTTGTAGATAGGAGCTTGAAATTTTTGCTATAGGGATTTCTGATATGCTCAATGCGATAGTGTGATTTTTGTTAAGATTCTATGACTTTTAGGGGGTGTTTCCCACTATTTTCAAAAATAAGGAAAATTTTCTCAGGCTCGTAAATTCTGATGACAAAGACTAAATTCGATGAAACTTATATATTTTAAATCATCATAAAAATCCAATTCTTTTTATGTATCTTTTAGCATCAAAATTCTGTTTTTTAGAGTTTCGTTTACTATTGAGCCGGGTCGCTCCTTACTAGAGTTCGTTACCACGAACTGTTTGACTAACGGGGGTGTCTTTTTAGATAGGATGCAACTACGGCTTTTTCATGGAGGTGAATGTTGACCACCAGTCTCATTCGCGTAATGCACGAAAGAAACAATTTCAAAATTCCATGACATTTCAACTGGTTTAAATTACAAATCTTAATTTTCATCAAACTCGTGGTTCAAATTTGAGACTCATGGATTCAGTTTCCAAAACTGGTGGTCCGCATACATTTTCCTTTTTTTAACTGCTGATCCAAAAATAGCAAAATTTGTGTGTCTTATTTTTAAAATTATTTCGTGACTGGTATTCAATGTTCGCCCACCCCGTATTAATCACGAATATTTTAATATATGAAATACCAGGGAATTTTTCAGATGTTATTACTATTCTTATAGTTTTGTCTTTCGTCTGCGTTTCACATACTCGCATGTTTAAGATATTTTTGATAACAATAGGCTATCCCTGCATCCTTATTCCACGTTGGTCACCAGCCAATCCAATGATTCTTTTTTTTTTCGTGAATAGAAACATAAGTACGGTCGTAATTGTTTTTTTTATTAATCTATGAATTTTTATTTTAAGAAATATACCGTCAGCCTTTTTGAATACAAAATCTGATAGAAAGTTAATTGTTTCAACAGTTTGTCTCCCTTCTAACTTAGAAACAGGTATTGTTGCCTCGATACCTCCCTATTGACAGGAAACTAAGCTTCAGAAATCGAGCCAATAAACACACAGAACCAACACTTTAATGGGAAATTGTCATAGAAATCTAATTTGCTGATAGGGCCAATTGTGAGAAATAATCCTTCTGAAGTCAACAAGGGAGTATTGATAATTTCCTGACTATAAAGCAAAAGTTTAAATATATTATAAAGTGTTTTTAAAGACTTTTATCCTTTACTGAGGGGAGACATTTTAGACTTGATGAAATAAAAACCGGTGTTACTTGAGGTTTGGTATTTTATGAATTACGCTATTGTGGTTAGATAGACTGAAGATAGTAATGGCTACCAAAATCATAACGGGGCGAGGAGGGGTCGATTCCCTTAAAGAAATAAAACCCTGACCGGGGTGCAAGAGAAAAATTCTTTGAAGAGGAATTTAAAGTGGGAGAAACGCCAAATTCGGTTCTCTTGCTAGTACCGGTTTTGAGGATCAGTGCGCCTTCAAGCTGATAGCCAGCAAATACTAGGCGACACGCCTTTCTATTTTGAGGGGCAGCTGTTACCTGCCAAAGCTAATTCAAAGCTGGCGGTGGGGGTAGTTTTTGGGATAGGGACACGTTCTACGCATGAAGGATGACAAAATTGCTGAAGATCGTTCATTTCCGCAAACTATATAGGGCAAGAAGAAAAATCGTCCCCGTATGGGCTTGGAAGAGCTCGTAAGAAAGCGTTTAAAGATTATTGGAACTTATTGGGGGGGGGGGTTTAAAGGATGAAGATGTGGATATATTGATACGGAGGAAGAGCCATCGTAGCTGCGTTGACCTCTGATGGTTTGGTGGTGCAGTGAGTTGCAAGTCGTACTTGAAGTAGAAAATAATTGGGGACAGTTCATCCCTATTTCAAAATACCACGTACAAAAGAGGTGCCCAGCGACTATAGGTGCTATATTCTTATTATTATTATTTTTGAGTGTTTGTGGAGCCAATGAGTCTTTGCGGCCTAAGCCTTTACTTTATAAGTTTGCTCATACTAGTGATAGTAAAACGAGTTGTTTCTGGAGCAAAAAATGAGTTGACATCGAAGCAAATGAAAATGAGCTGAAAAAAAAATTAAAAACTAGACACATTTACAGAATATATAGATAGAAAGGCATTAGTGTAAACTGGAAAGCTTGGAAAACTTTGAGGTTTATCTTAGGGGAGAGATTCCAAGAATGTTTCCTGAGGTCAATAAGGGCACCTGTAGATTTTACTGAGATTTCAAAAAACTGGAGGGGGAGAGAAAAATTTTAAAAGATCTTTAGGATTCCATTTGAAAGATGCGCCCCATTTTCACAAAACTTTGCAATTTTGGGGCTTCCAGGAGGAACAAATATCAAGCCCCCTCCCCCTTTACTTCTCAGTTGGTTTAAAAGTTTTTTCAAATTTTATGATGAATATATATAAAAAAGAAGACGAAATATTTACAGAAGCTTAAACTTAAATCCTCAAAAAAGCGAATGAATTTGTATACATAATTATAACAACAATGTGCCAGAAATGTTGGCTATATTGCAATTCTTTTGGAAATAAAACAAAAAAACTAAATGGACAAATTTTAAACTTCACACAATCAAATCTTTTCTTAAATCCAGCAATTATTTCACCCGTCAAAATGATACTACTTTGGCTTAAATTTGGAAGAGGCTCACAAAAGTTCAAATGAGGGTAATACTAGATGGGGAACAAATGTCTGTTAAAAAAAAATAGTAGACAAGAGGCCACCCCAACAACCGCTTTTGTTGATACTTTTTTTTCCACAAAGAGTAATATATATCTGCCAGTAGGCCTACAATTAGTTGGGTAGGTAACTGCTGGCCATTAACTAATCTTCAGCAACATTTGTGTGAACTTGACCAACGGGTATTGAAAGAATGAGTCAAAACAGTTATTTTTCGTTTTACAGTCAGAGTCAGAAAGAGAGACACTTATCTATGAGACACAAAACGCATAAACACAAAGATACTTACTTATTTATCATTTATTAGATCATTTTATTTATTTATTTGCGGCCCAGAGAGTAATTACCAAAGGAAAGCGTGTCGACGTATTACAAGAGCAACGCGAAACCAGGCTTGCGGCTGAAAGAGAAAGTAAAAATTCACTGGATCTCTCAGGATTTCCACCAAACATGCTACAGTTAAAATGCGTAACAATAACCATGTTGTGAAATATTAACCCACCAAAGCTTTGAATGGCACGCGACAAGCCCTAAAAAAGCAAAAAACAAATGAAAAACGTAATAGAGGCAACAATCTTGACAGGGCATTCCGAGGGTGAGGCTGTTCTTATTCCTTGCATTCCTATGATTCCAACAGATCTGTCTTTTCAATTTAGAAGATTGCAATTCCAAATTCGATTAGTATTTAAGGTCACCATCAACAAAGCTCAAGGGCAATCATTAGAAAAATTCGGTATAGATCTCAATAAGCATTGCTTTTCCCATGGACATTTATATGTTGTATTTTAAAGAGTCAGTAAGCTGAAAAATCTTTGTATATGGACAGACAATGGGACTGCAAAGAATGTTGTATATTCACAAATTTTGCGCAGCTAAAAATAAGCACCACGAAAATAAGAGGATAACAAAATCTTATTGCCGATTTCATTTATTGGTTTCATTTATTCTAGTTTTTTTCTTTATCTTTTTTTGTAGTGTTAGTTTGTAGACATTTAGCAGTGAAATACTTTTAAAGGTTTAATTACTTAATAAAAATCATCATCATCACCTCCTTAGTACTATTAGGCTACACCTAAATATTCAAATCCTTGTCTCAAAGTTTTCCCTCGAGCTATTTTCTCTTATTTGTTGGCTGCTAAACTACAAGTACAAAGTCTCCCATAAATGATTTGACAGCACAATGAAGTTTGATGTATACGAGATAAAGGAGCAACACTGCTCACAGATGATGTGCCAAGTATTCTTGGAGATGAATAAAATACCATTCTTTAAAATATGTTATATGGAAGATTCGGATATGAAATGTGTGGGAACCCTCTGATTTCCATTTATTCATGTTGAAGGGTTGAAATGAAGACAAACGTTTTATTCTTTTTTTGTGCGAGTCTCATTTTCACTCGGAAGCACACATAATCAGAATGACAGTTGTAGCAGGTATATGTTGCTTTTTGTCACTGAAACCATTCAATCATGACGCCCTAGAAATTTCATTTTGATACGAACAGCTGCTCCAATAACATTACTGAAAAGCCTGAATCAGCGATGTGTCTGCACTGAGTATGTTTTCATTTAGTTCAGCTTTTCCCTCAATATTTATTCAGATGTAATATCAATATCCTCAGCCTTGGTATTAATCGCTACAGTAGCAATACTTTTAGTGGTAGTAGTGGTAGCAGTTGTGTTGGTGGTAGTTTTAGTACTTGCATGTATTTCCTCTTGGTCAATCCATCATCTTCCTTATCATTTCCTGAATTCCAAATTAATATACCTAGTCATTCCTGAATTAAGCCTTTTCAACAACCTGCATCCAGATCATGTGTTTTGATTTAGTTAAACACTCCACTCAACAATCTGGTTGAAAGGCTCACCTGTTTGCCCTTCGTCCTTAAGGAAGGTAAAGGTCAAACGTGAATACCTTTCTCAATAAAAGAACTATATGTAAACTATGAACTAATTGCCTACCTTACAATCCTTACCCTGAGAGCTCTGGGGGTGGGGGAGGATATCCCCAAAGGCATTATTACTAGACCTTTCAAATATGCTGAAGAAAACTTATGTCTCAAAACTTTTATTGAATGTTTTTTTGGGACATGATGGATGTGGGGGTCTGGTTGCCCTCCAATCACATATGACTCTTTAAAGGGAACTAGAATTTTAAAGTTCCAATTGAATTAACCTTCTTTAAAGTTTATACGACCACCTCTTCCATAGTACCCTTATATGCCCACGGGGCATAACTTACAACTCTTTTTCCCAAGGCTAAAAAGGGCAAAATAATTTCCAATTTCCAATCAAATAAGCCCCATCCGAAGTTTATGTGACCACCCATTCCATAAAACCTTATATGCCCCAGGGCATAGCATAAAACCCTTGCCCCAGGGCTATGAGGGTTTGGTCAACCCTGGTTGCTTTGTTATATATTCTTTAGACTATTTTGCTCACAATTTCATAGGGCAAGGGGGCCGGGTTGCCCTCCAATCACTTTTGACTCCTTAAAGGGAACTAGAACTTTCAATATCCAATTAAATGAGATTCCTCGAAAATGTATACGACCATCTCTTCCGATCTTCGGGCTATATTTGAACAAAAAAGCTATGTCGATATTTCTATCGGAAAAGAGGACGTGAGGGGGGTAGTTGCCCTCTAATCACTTTTGACTCTTAAAAAGGGCACTAGGATATCTGATTTTCATTTGAATGAGTCCCCTCCAAGGTTTATAGTACCGCTTTTTCCACAAAAACCTTATACGTTGATGATTGGCAACTAATATAATTAAATCTCTTGCCTTCAGGGCTCTGTGGGGGGGGGGTTTCATCCCCGAAGACACAGTTACTGGGCCTTTCAACTATGCTGATGACAATGGCTATCTGAAAACTTTGATTGAATGTGTTTTGGGAAATGAAATATAGATAGGGGGCTGTTTGCCCTCCACTCACCTTAAACTCTAATATATGGTACTAAGACTTTCAATTTCCAATCAGATGAGCTTCTTTTAAAGTTTTTATGATAGTTCCTTTGATACAAAGTCCCCTGGTCAGAAAAAAATACATTTTGCACCAATCACTCTTTACTTTGACATCACTATTGCGCTACCTAAAGAGATAATAATATCCCCCCTCCCTCCAGAAAAAAACAAAAAAACAAACGTACAGGCTTACGTTTCGCCTCAGACCAATTAATTCACCCGTCAATTTCAATTCTTAGCCTCTATATGTAGGTTTTACATTTCAAATTGTACTCCAAAAGGAGCGCCTTAGCTTCGACTCGGGTTAAACTGAGATAGAC
Source organism: Artemia franciscana (assembly GCF_032884065.1). Classification (NCBI taxonomy): domain Eukaryota; kingdom Metazoa; phylum Arthropoda; class Branchiopoda; order Anostraca; family Artemiidae; genus Artemia; species Artemia franciscana. The sequence continues at coordinate 8,081,549 of NC_088877.1, forward strand.
ATGTGCAATCGTCTCGATTGACCAAAACCAAAACCAGTTGACGTTCACATTGGCTTTGATTCAGAACAAATTAAACAATGAGTTATTGTGAGATAGTGATTAGATTGTTGGACAAATAATGGCTCTCGGAGCCCAAAGTTTCAAACTCTTGCTCGATACGGCTCTCGAAGTCTTGAAATCAGTGCTAGGAACGAGAAATATAGCTCTCGGCGCCCACAAATTGGTTCTAGAACCATAAGAACTGGCTCTCTGAGCCCCGTAAAAATCCTTGGCAGAAAGAGGAAGGCTTCTCCGGAAAAGCACAAAGGTAAAAGATTAAAAGAAAACACGTCAAATGACTCTCTATTCAAAAAGATTTCTGAAGAACGTTAGGGTAACAAAAAGGGTCCCAAGATCCATAAGAAACTTGCCAAAGTTGCAAATAGAGCTTTCTCTGAGCTCTAGGGAAGCGAAAAAATTTATTTTCAGCGCCACCCTAGGCCTTTGAACACAGATAAAATTGTTGTTTCCATGGTGACTAGTGAAATCTGGGCTACTCTTTCATCAAGGGATAAACAGTAGGGTGCTAAGGCACTTTAAGTGTGGCGGACAATGGTTCACTCCACCTTTTGTGTTTTAAAGGCAGTAAATAATATTCTTGAGTTTGAAAATGAGCATATCAAAGAAAAGGTTGTTAAAATTCTAACAGATGCAGTTCATACTTGTCCTCACCAATTATGATCAAGTCTAAAAGACACCATGCGATGAAATTTGAGGGTAGCCCAGATCCAATGGTATCATCTGCTTTATTCGCTCCTGAAGTCAAAGTCAACGAGTTTCTTTTTGGCAAAGATGTTGCCCAAACAACGTCCAAAGCCAAATCTGTTGTGGATTTGAAAGAATCATTTGGAAGACCAAAAAACGTGCAAGGGGGGCTTACCGTTATTGTCAATGGCAGAACAAGGCTCCCCGTCTAATTTATCGCACAAAGAAGACCCAGGACTGTCAAGAGAAGCCAAAATTCCAAAATTTTCAGAAAAGGGATTGCGAATAGCTGGTATGTACCATTTAACTTACCCTGGCCTTAATTTTTATGATTTTGTTGTGAATTTCAATAGGCAGTCATAACATTTGGCTGATAATTTTAAAGCAGGAAGAATTCATTAGTTAATCTCAAAATGACAGTCAATAACCAGTGATTTGAATATTTTGAAAATTGTAGCTTCAGGCTATTAGAATTAATTTGAGAAAACACCATTAAATCTTTGGAAACAAAAAGTAAAAGTTTTACTTTTGAAGAAATGCAGGCTATAAGAAAAGAAGCTGATATTTTATTGCATAAAGAGGTTATTATTAAAGCACACGAGTACAGAATAAAAGAAATACTTTGGGTTTCTCCCGTTTTTACGGTCGCAAAGAAAGATGGGTCTTCTCGCTTTATTCTGAATCTTAAAAAACTAAACAAAAGCATTAAATATTAATATTTTAAAATGAAAAGTATTCAGTTTGTGGTTCTTTTAATGATTAAAATTGCTATATGGCCTCTGTTGACCTTGTCGGTTTTTATTATTTATGTCCTGTTGATTTTGACGATCAAATGTTGCATTGTTTTGAATTAGATTGTATTATTTTTCCACATCTATGCCAAACGAATTACCTTCTGCCCCAAGGATTCTTACGAAACTTATGAAACCCGTTTTCTCCTTACTTTGACGAAAAGGGTATTTGTCAATGTTTATCTGGATGATTCTCTTTTTTCTGGGAAGGTCATATATAGAATATAAAAATAATGTCTATGAAACTGTGAAATTACTGTCAGAGCTGGGGTTTGTGATTCACCCGGGAAATTTATTTCTCATTTCAAGTAAAACAGAATTAACTTTTTTGAGGAAGAGAGGACTTCCTCAAGGTGCAATATTGAGCCCTCTTCTATTCAACTTGTATGTTTCTGAATTTCAAGTATCACATGCATCATTTGGCCTTTATGCAGATGATTTGATTATTTGGAAGTCGGGAAGAGATGTTGGCCTTCTTCATAGCCTTATTCAACAGGATATAAGTTTAGTCCAGAGATTCTCCTTAGCATTTGGCTTCCCAATCTCAATCAGTAATACTAAAGCCATTATATTTACTAATGTTACTGCAGATCCTCCTAATCCACTGAAAATTTTCTCAAGGGAGATCCCATATTGCGATTCAGTGAAGTTACTTGGTTTATTAATGGATTCTAAAATGTAGTGGCATGAACATATTAATTCTTTGAAATCTCTGATTATTCAGAGACTTATTATTTTAAAAAGACTTGCTGGAAGTAAGTGGGGATGTCACCCAAAAATTATTTTGGATTTTTACAAATTATATATTCGTTCAAATATAGAATATGGGATTCAAATTTTTTCAGCTCGTCCTCCATCCTCATTCAAAATCCTTGAATCTTTACAAAATTCTGCTATTCGAATAGCTTTGGGTGTATATAAGCATACTCCTCTGTCAAAGTTAAGTATACTGTCGGGATTGGTTTCCCTAAGTGAAAGAACATCCAGTCTAAGGATAAAATATTTCTCGCAAATCCAGGCTTATGGAGCCAAGCATGCGGTATATGCACATACCTTTGCTGAGAAGTCAGCCTGTCCCAATGCCCATTCATCATGGAATCAGTTTCAACTGGAGGTCCCAGAAAACAATATTAGATGAACAATTAGAGTGCATTGCCCTTGCAACACGTGGGATTGGACCTTTAAACTTGCCATGAACAGCTTGGACAGCTTAACTCTCTTAGTACAGATTTGATTCCTAATTACGAGATCCAGACTATTTTGGCTGAATACATCTCAAAGACTTACCCCAACTATAGAAAAATATATAAAGATGGATCTGTCCAGAGGGAAAGAGCTGGAGTAGGAGCATGAATCCCATCCCTGAATTTGAATATCTATCTCCTCTCCCATTGGGATCTTCTGTCTTGTCTGCTGAATTATGTGCTATCCGCCTGGCCTTGCATGCACTTATAAATTATAACATGGAATCTGAAAATATACTCTGTCTCTCCGACTCTAAATCAGCATTACTATTGATCCAAAATATTAATAGAATTGCTAATGACAAGGATTTATATAATATTAGAAGACAGCTTCTTAATCTTAAGGTCAAAGAAAATGAAGTTTATTTTCAACATGTTCCTAGTCATAAAGGCATCAAATATAATGATATGGCTGATTCTCTAGCAGCAAAGGCTTCCATGTTATTTCCTAGTCCTTCCTCTGACCTCAATTCATGAGATATTATCAGGCAAAGATCCAAAGTTAATCATAATAAATTAATGTTATCTCCATTTCATACAAGATTAAATACAGTGCTATATTATCGGCTGAAATCAGGTGCCCTGCTTCTAAATAATTTGTTATTTAATTGGAAGCTACATCATTCCCATTTATACCGAATCTGCTGTTCAGCAGAGGAAACAATCCAGCATATATTATTTGATTGCCAGGCTCAGAGTGAGGAGACTGTTGCTCTTAAGCGTTTATGCTCCTTTGCTAAGATTCCAAATACTTATACAGCTATCCTGGATTCTAACCTGCCATGGGAAATTGATCGTAAGATATTTAAGGCAGCAATTGATACATTAAAGAAGAGAAATATTGTTTAATAAAAATTAAAAGTTGAAGAAGTCAATTTTTAAAAGGACGTGATTTATCCATAGTTTTTGATTGTGCAGAAGAGAGCGGGAATGAGTAGGAAGAGCCGTATTGGTACCGGCCGGCCTAGTGGCCTTAAACTGCTGGGGACAGGTAGCTCAGGTACTCTTACTTCCCACAATCAATAAAAGTGTATTATTGTTCATAATTGCATATATTCATGGTTCGCAGACTGGAGGAGAATAGTGCTTTCAGTGAAGATATTCTGGAGAAGAAGTCAAAGAGGTGAAAGGACTTGTTGTTAGTCCATATAACTTCCTACAATTTTTGGAACTGGAACGGTTTTTTTTTTTAGATTCGCGATCAATGCGTATTTTCCTGCTGGAAAGAAAAATTTAGAAAGTTTTAGATTTGGTTTCAAAAATTCTTAGTCTAGAATCAATCACAATTCAGAAATTGGCTGAAACTTTAGGTGTTCTTGTTTCATCCTTCCCAGCAGTGGAATTAGGGCTTTTATATTACCGGAGAGTGGAATCGCTGAAAACTCGATTAATAGAGCACGTGCGGGGTTAACTTTATCATCCGATGTAATTTTGGAACTGCAATGTTGGTTGAATATTGCCACATGCTTCCAAAGCAGTTGAGCCTAGATCAATTGACAAATATCTAGGCAGTGATGCAACCAAATTAGGCTGGGCACTCATGAATTAATATTCCATGAAAACTGCCACAGGTGAATGGTCCTCAGAAGAAAAGGGATTTGACGTCAATATTTTTGAAACGATGGCCGTTTATCTGTGATTAAAGTGTTTTTCTCAGGATTTTACAGACACTCGTGTCCGGTTGCGTCCAGACAATATAACCACAGAAGCTACATAAATAAAATCGGAGGGTCAAAATCTGAATTATGTATTTATTTCGCAAACAGGATCTGTCAGCTAGAATGGTAGGTCAAAGAATGGATATCTGCAGAACATTTGCCAGGAGTTGCTAATATTGCGGATTAAGCATCACAAAAACTTAATAATGAAAAAGAATAGAAATTGGATTCTAGAATATTTATAATTTGAATACGCTGGTATGTCAGTCTTTAGATATTGATTTGTTTGCAACTAGATTAAATTTTCAAATGAAACTGTTTGTTTCATGGAAACTAGATCCAGAATGTTTTTTCATAGATGCATTTGTAATGATTTGGGAGCCTCATTTCTCTTATACATTCCCCCAATTTAGCTTACTTCTGAGGACACTTCAGAAGGCAGAAACAGATCAGGCAACTGGTATTATGATCTTTCCAAACTTGACCATTCAAGTTTGGTATCCCTTACTATTAAAGCTTTTAACAGGAAGTCCTATATTTCTACAAAATGATATTTTTACTTTGTCTCTTCCACCGAGACCGACCTTGCACCATCCAGTGTCCAAGACGCTAAGCCTAGTGGCTTGTGTCGTTTCCAGCAAGGGCTTCACCACCAAGGATATTCTTCTCCCACAGTCAATTTTATCATGAATGGATGGCGGGAATCAACTAAGTGCCATTATAGGGTTTACATTGACAAATGGAAAATTTTTTGTGGAAGAAACACAATCCAGACCTTGGAGGCAACTCTACCGGAGACTTTGACCCTTCTTACCGAACTGTTTCCCTCAAGTGTTGGATAAAGTGCTATTAATATTGTGAAGAGTACTTTATCCGTAATTTTACCAAGCATTGAGTTAGGCAGTAATCACATTACCAAAAAGTTCATGAGAGGTGTCCTTAATAGAAAGCCTAGTCTACCCAAGATTTCTAGTATTTGGGATGTAAAATGTGTATTTGATCTATTTAGATTGTCAGCTTGGGATATCAAAAATCTTCAATTAAAGACACAAACACAGAAATTAGCAGTTTTATTGATTCTATCGGATTGTGAAAGAGTTCAGTTTTTTGCCAGTTTGTCACTCAGTAATATGATACATAATGACAATGGAAGTTTTGTTTTCGAATTAATGTGTTATTAAAAGCAACAAAACCGGGCAATCTCAAATCAGTAGTTAAATTTAAGCCTTTTCAAGAGTCGTCTTTTTATCTGGTGACGCACCTAGCTAGGTATAATAGAATGACGTCATATCTGAATATACACGGAGCTCTTTTTCTTTCATATCGTAAGCCTCATACTGCTGCGTCCAAGTCGTCTTTTTCTAGACAGATAAAAGAAGTATTGTTTCTTGCAGGTAGAGATATCAGTGTTTATGGTGCTCATAGCACCAGGGTCTGCCTGAACGTCCCACCTTAAAGCAAGAGGGGTTGATGTTGACCAAATCGTAAGATATGTAGGTTGGACAAATGCCAAAACTTTTGCAAGGTTCTATAAACAACCAATCAAAAGTGGACGAGAGTTATTTGTCTTTTGAAATTACTCATTACATTTTGTTATATTTAAAATATGTTCCTATAAATTAATTTTTTTAGAGCAGTCTCTTTTTAAGAATAGGGCTTTTATTGGTCAGTAGCGTTGATTTAGCTTATGCTGAACTTTAAACTCTCAGTTTAACTCGAAGCGAAGCTAAGGCACTCCTTTTGGAGTAGAATTGATAAAATAAACGAAAACATACCAATTTGAAAATTATAGATTATTGCATAACTAAATAATTAATTATCACTTTATCATGAGCAGCGCAATAGTGCTGTCTATATGAAAAGCAAAGTGGGCTCTGTGGGTATTTTATTATTTTTTCTCACGAAGGTCCTTTGTATAGAATTATTCGTCTTAGAAACCTCGAAAGGAGCCCATTTGATTGGACATTAAAAGTTCTAATGCTCTTTCTAAGAATAAAAAGATTCAAGGGCAATCGAGCTTATTCCCACAGTACGTATTTCACAAAAAGAATTAAAATAAAATTATTTGGATGGTCATTTCAGTTAGCACTGCTGGAAGATCCAATACCTATCTCTATGATTATGACAAGAAACCCCAGCCCCCAAAAAGAAAATCCATTGGGTCAAGTACTGTAAGCTATGAAATTAGCCACTTGTTTATAAAATATAGAAAAGTAACTCGTTTTAGTTACTTCCTAGCTAAAATAATGAAAATTGTATGAATGAACAACAGGGTTCAGTTCTTTATGGTTAAAGCAGGTTTCTTACTATAAACCTATACGATTATAACGTCATTCATTAGGCTTGTACACGAAACTGCAGATTTTTTTGTCAGAATTGATTCTATTTTAAGAATTATTTTATTTTAAATACAAAAGGAACTAAATGTAGCAATTACCCTTAAAATGAGCCATTATGCTATACTCTGTGATTTTTCAGTGCTCAGATAGCTGTATAGAAAAAAGAAGAAAAAAAAAAGATGTTGCATATACCGAACATCGTGATTACAGACACTTTTCTTGATTTTCAAGCCGATATAATTTCCTTGTTGTTCAAGCCAAGAAACTGTAAAAAATCTATGTAAGGATGTCGGACAAGGCAGTTCTAATATCGGACTTCTTATTTTGATCTGATTCTATTCTTAGGAACTATGGTTATTTTAGTTTTTACTACTGGCCGTTATCATCTCTTACTAGGCTTCTAGCTACTGCTGCAACCCAGACTAACTACCACCCCAACCCAGATTATACCAGTTTGAACCAACAAATCAAATTTTTGTCAAAACCACCAAAGGAATCACTTCATTTTACCTAACTATATCTAAATGCTTTTTATAGTGTTAAAAATAACACTTGCTACTACAGTTTTTCGTAAAAATTGATTATTGTAAGTATTTATTTCTTATATTATTATCTTGTTGAAAGATTTTTAAAGTTATTCATTAAGCTTGCAGAAGAAAATACAGTTGATGTCAAAATTGATTCTATTTGAAAAATTATTTATTTTTAACGACAAAAGTTTTAGTTACTTCCTAGTTACTTCCGTTTTTGGTACCTCCTAGCTAAAATAATGAAGATTGTATGAATGAACAGCGGGATTCAGTTCTTTTTGGTTAAAATAGGTTCTTTACTATAAACCTATACGATTATAAAGTCATTCATTAAGCTTGTACACGAAAATGCAGTTTTTTTGTTAGAATCTATTCTGTTTTAAGAATTTTTTTTTTTTTAAATACAAAAGGAATTAATGTAGCATTTACCCTTAAAATGAGCCATTATACTATTCGCTGTGATTTTTCAGTGCCCAGATAGCTGTGTAGAAAAAAAAAGAAAAAAAAGATGTTGTATATACAGAATATCGTGATTACAGCCACTTTTCTTGATTTTCAAGCTGATATAATTTCCTTGTTGTTCAAGCCCAGAAACTGTACAAAATCCATATAAGGATTTCTGACAAGGCAGTTCTAATAGCAGACTTCATGATTTGATATGACTCTACTCTTAGGAACTATAGTTATTTTAGTTTTTACCACTGGGCGTTATTGCCTCTTACTAGGTTGCTAGCTACCACCGCAACCCAGATTATACCAATTCGAACCGACAAATCAAATTTTTGTCAAAACCCCTAAAAGAATTACTTCATTTTACCTAACTATATCTACATGGTTTTTATAGCGTTAAAAATAACATTTGCTGCTAAAGTTTTTCGGAAAAAATAATTTTTGTAATTTTGTATTTCTTATATTATTATCTTGTTGAAAAATGATCGTGTATAAATATTGTTTTCGCTTATTAAGTCATAATATGGTTATAGCCTATACGTTTTTAATGTTATCCATCAAGCTTGTAGAAGAAAATACAGTATTTTGTCAAAACTGATTCTATTAGAAAAATTATTTATTTTTAATGACAAAAGGCAGTAGACGCAGCAAATTCATTTTAAATGAGCCATTAGACAGCTCTTTATTGTTTTCTAGTGCCCAGGTAACTGACGTAAATAATGACGAAGACCACACTGCCTTTCCGTAATGCAACAACAAAAGAGAGAATAATGAGGACTTTTTTCCAAAGACAGTGAACCAACAAAACTTATTTGAATATTTCGGCCCTATATCTAAGGGCCGTCTTCAGCAAAGTAAATAATAAACAATAAAACACTTACAATAAAAGTATTTTAAAATAAAATTCTCAAACGGAACATACATAAATCAAGGAATTATAGGAGTATTAAACCTAAAACCAAGATTTTTGCTGGTGGGGGGGGGATCAATTCAACTGGGAAGGTTAAATTATGAAAAATGTTAGGTTTGGGTCTATTTTAACAAATAACCGAAAAGTATATTAATTAATAAAATCGAGGGTCAAAAACAGAAAACCTCTTGGGGATTGACAAAAGCCATATTCAGAGAGGAGGGGTGTTGTTTTCAATGGGGTATCTAAGACACGAGATCTTTCTATATATCAAGTTTCATTAAGATCAAGCCACCCATTCGTTAGATGAACATACCTCAATTTTCACGATTTCCCATCCCTCCAGCTCCCCCCCCCCCCTCCAGATGGTCAAATCGACAAAATGACTGTTTTAAAGTCAATGTGTGCAGGTCTTTAACGCACCTATTAGTTTTTATCGTCCTAGCACACCCAGAAGCACCAAACTCACCAAAGCAATTTCTAAATAGAAAGACACAAAGTTTTTCTAAATATCAAATTTCATTAGGATCTGATCATCCGTTCGTAAGTTAAAAAGACCTAATTTTTTCAAATTTTTCCAAATCACCAAATTTTGTCCCCCCCCAACTCTCCTAAAGAGAGTGGATCCGCTCCGGTTATATCAATCAAGTATCCAAGACTTGTGCTCATTTTTCCCACCGAGTTACATTGCGATCCCTCCGCTCTAAGTGTTTTTGAAGATTTCCAGTTTCTCTTACCAACTCCCCCCAATGTCGCCTGATCCAGTTGGAGTTTCAAATAAGAGCTCTGAGACACAAAGTTTATCTAAATATCAAATTTCACTAAGATCTGATATTCCGTTTGCAGGTTAAAAAGACCTCATTTTTTTCTAATTTTTCCAAATTACCAAATTTTGCCCCTCCCCGACCCCCCAAAGAGAATGGATCTGGTCTGTTTATGTCAATCACGTATCTAGGAATTGTGTTTATTCTTCCTACCAAGTTTCACCCCGATCTCTCTTCTCTAAGCATTTTCCAAGATTTCCGGTTTCCCCCTTCCAACTCCCTCTAACGTCACCGGATCTGGTCGTGATTTAAAATAAGAGCTTTGAGACGCGAGGTCCTTCTAAATGTAAATGTATTAAGATCCAATAGCCCGTTCGTAAGTTAAAAATATCCCATTTTTTTCCGAATTAACCAAATTAAAAAAAAAATGAACTGAACTGTGCAGTTCATGCACAATGGAACTTTGCAAACTTAACACTGCCATTTTGTAAATGGGCTCAATATTCATAATTCTATGGAGCATATCTTCGTGTAGTACCCTGAAAAGGAAAGTGCTTTGATTGATTCAACCTCTTGTCTAGAGGAACGTATAGCTTGAATTTTGGGATAACTTTTGATTTTCTGGATTGCCGACCTCTCTCACCCTTGCTTGAATAACTTCCAACCAAACTAGTGACAATGCGACATCTTAAATCCTTCAACACTATATTGTTAGCATCTGGTAGAGTGGACAACTTCAACGAGACAAAGGCATTGACCGTCATAATTTTGTCGAAGTAACACAATAGACGGTGACACCATTTTCTGCTTAAGTCCTTTGAAGGTTTGTATGTAGTTTGTTAATCAGACGTTTGATCTTGTAGAAGTTGTCCTAGTTGTCACTTCTTTTTGGGGTAAAATCAAGTTTTCATTGAGATGAACTTGAGCAAGAAGCCAGTTGAAGTGGCTGACATTCATTAGCCCAGAGATGTCAATAAGATGGTACTGTCTTGAGACACATAAGAATGTTTACTGCTAAAAAAAACTTTCATTTCACCTCGAGTAGTTTGGGTGAACCAAAAACCTGTCTGAGAAGCCTATAAGTTCGTTTGAAATACTTTGTGATCAAGCAGATCAAGATCGAACAGCTCGAGGTAAAAATCAACAGGATTATAAAGTCCTTCCCCGTGGACTTGGGAAAGGACTGGACATCTTTGACTTCAAGTGTCTTATTTGATGTCTTCCCAATGACTCCAAGGGTAAGAGAATCTTCATCGTTACTTTCTTTTGGCTCGTCGTTGGCTTCCGTTACTCCGTCCTCTTGATTATCGGTTTTGTCATCACTTGATGACAGCTCTCCAGTCAATATGTTGCTCAGTGATTCGGCATTTGAAATTGGAAAATTCAGCAGCGAATCATCAGCATCATCCTCTTGTGACATATCAAGTTTGGATGCTCGATTTGAGGTATCCTGTTTCCGCAAAGAACGGTGCACCATAACAATTTATCTACAAAAGAGATTTTAAAAACTAAACCCAGTTTTTTGGGAATTGCTTGAGATTATTTTTTTTGTTTAGCTTCCGAGGTGGTCTCAAGCTGAAACCACTCTTTTTATGTCCAACATCTCCTTATCGTGCTTCAGATCTGATACTACGATACTACTAACTCATAATCTACTACACAAAGAAGAAATTGGCAGGAAAATAATATTAAAGATGTTAAAATTACCAAGTATTTTGAAGTTTCTTACTTTTTCTTAAAAGACAGCATGTGGTCCCATCGAAATACTGAGCCATGTCTTACCAGGTCTCAATTAGGCTGCCAATAAGGTTTTGCCAGTCAGATAACGTTGCTAGGCCTATGCTAGATCAGTGGTTTCTTATTTTCACTACCTACGATTCATGGGAAATAAATATGAAAAGGTGGTTTCACTGAGAAGCCACTTCGTCGGAAAAAGCTAAGATCCGATCACCTGTTCATAGGTTAAAAATACCTCATTTTTTCTATTTTTTTCGAATTACCAAGAGCTAAGTGCCATATAAACAAGCAAAAACATAATGATTGTGGAAAACATGATATTGACCAAACAAAGTAATAAGTTTCTAAGCAAAAATGGAAATTATAGCCTCTGGAATCAAGAAACCGAACAAGCACAGGGTGAGTTGCCATACATTGTGAAGAACTGTAGAATGTTTGCGTTGTTGCAAAAACGCAATGTTTTGTAGACAGCATGGGTTGCGTTTAATTTACTATTCGGGGATTGATGAATTCATTCAAAAATTCTAGGAGTTTCATATTGTTTATTGAGGAGCCGATAATTTCTTAAGGCGAGACAAGAGTATTTTGTATTCGTATTCGTTTATTTAAATAGCTATCGCAGCACTCAAAAATGAACGCTAAATTACGTTACTTTTACAATCACAAAATTACAATTAACACTTGTTAAATACTCTTACGAAATATGGTACAAAGGAGTTTGCGAATCTGTTCGTACGGCACTTGACTGGCTCTAGTTTGCTGTAATGCCTAGTATGTCTACTGATTGATGCGGATGGTGGAAGTATGGATCGGTGCTTCTCGTTTGTTAATAATGATTTCCCAAATTTCATTATTAGCTCATGTCTTCGGTCGAAAAGGTGGGCAAATTCAAGAGCTCAAGGGCACTTTCGCAGATGCTGAAACTAGGTCCAAGTATTATTCTAGTAGCACGTTTTTGGACATGTTTTAGTTCATCTGCCATGTAAGCTATGTTCTGAGTTTGGGGACCCCAAATGGGACAGCAATACTCGAGGAAAGGCCTGATATAGGTTGTATACGCCAGCAGGAGCTGACGATCAGAGAAGCCTAACCTGCGCATACTTGTTAAACTCTGGATTTAATAGTGACCCTTGTGCACAATATTGTCTACATGCCGCTTAAACGAGCAGTCACTTGTAAATGTTAGGCCTTGGATTGTTGCAGAGGAAACAACTGGAAACAGAGCATTTGGGATAGTGATATCTCGCTTGAGTGGATTAAATCGTAAAACTTTTGATTTCTGTTCATTCACTTGTAGACTATTCAACTTACACTGGTTGACGAAGTCTGTGAAGAAAGTTGGGTCAGACTGCTGCTTTGTTACTGCATTTTTGACTATATATTTGAGAAGTGCAGATAAGTCATCAACAAACTTGAAACGCTCTTCAAAATCTGCAAGGATAGAGTTGATAACGGCAAGAAATAAAAGAGCAGCTAATTTTATTCCTTGGGGGCATCCACAGGTTAATTCTGACCACTCAGAGCGGGTATCTTCTGCAAACACAGGGTAAACTGATTGCCGTCTCCCTTGTAAAAATTCTCTTGCTACTAATAGTATTTGTGTTTTAGCTCCCATTTCTTTCAGATTAGTTAATGCAGTCATGTGTTTGATAAGGTCGAATGCTTTTCGGTAGTCCACCAGAAATAAGTCAACTGTACTATTAGAAGTGTCCAATCACTGGACAATTAAGTGGTACATTCGCACTAGATATATTGAAGTACTACTACCTCGTTTGCAACCATATTGGTACGGATCGATCGCAGGAGCAATTTGTTCTAACAAAGAATGGTAGATAAAACCCTCAGCTGCTTTTGCTAAGTTAGGAGTTATCGATATTGGTCTCAGTTGGTCACAGGACTCGGGTGTCTTGACTTTCGGTATAACACGGACATATGCAGCTTTCCACATCTTCGGAAATGATTGTTCTGAGAAAAATTGGTTTATCACTGATGCAATAGGCTTGGCTAAGAAAGGTGAGTACTCTTTCAGTAATTTCACGGGGAGTTCACCTGGGTATGAGGCACAGTTGTTACGTAGTCGTCCAATTGCATAGTGAACTGCCATTTCTGACACCTCTGCGATTTCATCAGAACTATTGCTGTTAATGATGTCATACATTTGTTGATCAATTACGGTTGGGTGGGTAGTGCAAATCTGAGTAAAGAATTTGTTGACTTCCGAGGCTTTTATCAGACTACCGTCTGGGTTATTGATTCGTATTTCGTTTCCTTTCTTTTTCCCACTAACCTGTTTTACTGCGTCATGCTACTTATGAGAATCTGACTTGAGGAATGGTGTTATTTTTTTCCCGTACGTATCTTCTTCTGAAAGCTCGGAATGCTGAGATGACTTTGTTAATTATTTTGTTTGCATTCAGTATGTCTCCTGCAGCATGGAGTTTACATCGTTCTTTGATCACTTTTTTTTATATTAGTATCTAACCACGGCTTATCCGTCTCACATATCGTGTGTTTTTTAACTGGAAAAAATTCATGGTACATTTGCCGGAGAATCGAGTATAATGTCTCGACCTTTTCATCAATATTTGTTATAACACAAATTGGATCAAAGTCAAAGTTAGCGATACACCTGCCAAATGTTTGGATGGAGCTTTCACTGAGGGGTCTATAAACTATTTCTGACAAAGTTTGTCCAACATGCCACTCTTTTAAAGAATGTTCAATCTTTGGGTGATTACATAAAAAAACTAGTTTTTTTTAACTGAAAGGAAGGAGCGACATTTAAACTTAAAACGAACAGAAATTACTCCGTGCATGAAAGGGGCTGTTCCCTTCTCAACAACCCGCTCTTTACGCTAAAGTTTGATTCTTTCTATCAATTCTACTTTATTCAACAGTAAGAGACTTTAGCGTAAAGAGTGGGACGTTAAGATGGGAACAGCCCCTTTCATACAAGGAGTAATTTCTGTTCACTTTAAGTTTTAATCTCGCTCCTTGCTTTCAGTTTAAAAAAAAACTAGTTTTTTCTTTTGTAATTTCTGAATGTTTTTGAATTAACGCATGTTTGATTTTGGCTCTCCGCTCATAAATTATTAAATTTGCATATTAGTTATTATTTTTTGGCTAAATGGCCTTCTTTTTGCTCTGATCAGACGATTTTGAGAAAAAAGGGGTGGGGAAGGAGGCCTAATTGCTCTCCAATTTTCTGCTTACTTAAACAGGCCACTAGAAATTTTAATTTTTAACGAACGTTTTTATTAGTAAAAAATGTGCGTAACTTAAGAATTGACCTATGTAACGAACTTCTATATTCGTATATTTTTATTATGTATATGAAGGGGTTTGTCCCCTCATTAATACCACGCTCTTCAAACTAAAGCTAAAATTTTGTCCCAATTCTTTAAAAATGACCCCTGAATCAAAAATGCTGAATCAGAACTTACTAAAAATACTTTAGCGTAAAGAGTGAAGTATTTAGGAGGAGAAGAAACCCTCATATACGTAATAATCTCTATTCGTTTTAAGTTTAACGCTGCTCCTTACTTTCAGTTGAAAAACTTTTTCATATTTATTTTTTCATTTTTTTTATAATAATGCTAGAAAATCCTGCGCCCCCTTCATTGAATTTCTCTTCCCTCATGACATATTCCTCCAAGGAAAGATCCTCTTATATAACCCCTCATCTCAAGCCCCCCCCCCCCCCGAACCAAAAATAAATCCCCCCGATAACGTCGGTACACTTCCCAATAACCATTACTGTATTTATACACTGATCAAAGTTTGTAACTTGCAGCCCCTCTCCTGGGGACTGTGGGGAAGTAAGTCATCCCCAAAGACATAGTTATTATGGTTTTCGACTATTTTGAACAAAATGGCTATCTCAAAATTTTGACTCGTTGACTTCGGGAAAAAAATTAACGTGGGAAGGGGACTAGGTGCCCTCCGATTTTCTTGGTCACTTAAAAGAGCGCTAGATCTTTTCATTTGACTTAGAATGAGCCCTCTTGTGACATTCTAGGACCATTTGATCGATACGATGACCCATGAAAAAAAAAAAAAATAAACACGCACCCGTGATCGGTCTTCTGGCAAAAAAGACGAAATTCCACATTTTTGTAGATAAGAGCTTAAAGCTTCTAGAGTAGAATTCTTTGATAAGCCGAATGTAATGGTATGATTTTGGTTTAGATTTCATGACTTTTAGGGGGTGTCTCCCCCTATTTTCAAAAATAAGGCAAATTTTCTCAGCGTCGTAACTTTTGTTCAGTAAGACTAAATTTGATGAGATTTATATATTTGAAATCAGCATAAAAGTCCAATTCTTTGGATGTATCTTTCCGTTTTTTTTTTAGTTTCGTTTACTATTGTGCCGGGTCGCTCCTTACTACAGTTCGTTACCAGAAACTGTATGACCACCGTCGTTAAGATATCTGGAGACATGCTGGGGTCAGTATCGTAAATGGCAAAAAGTATCCAAGGATTGATTGAAGAAAAAACGAAATTAAATTTGTATTTGTCATTTCCATTTCATTTTAAAAGAACAAAGAGAGGCTAGTTATCAGAAAAGGCATCCAATAAAGGTTACCAAGTAATAAATCACTTTAGATCTGGAATATAAATATCCAATAATATGGTTTATGACAATCTTACCGCCCTAAGAAAAATGAAAATTAAATTTACTATATATATCCTGTCAATTTTATTTTAAAACAACAGAAGAGAGGCTAGTTATAAGAAAAGAAATCAAATAAAGTTTACCTAGCAATAAATCCCTTTAGCTTTGGAATACAAATTTCCAATAATTGGATTTATGACACGAGACAGCTATTGTGACTTTATCGCGATATACCGTCATTTAAGAGGCAAAAGGGTGTACTTTTAATTTGCATAATAAAGATCCCCGGGTACTAGCTTGTTTTGGCCTTTCTGCTTCCCCTAAATTTAGAGATGTAGTTTCCCACGGGTTTTCTAGCTGGGGATCTGATTCTTCTGCTCTAAATTTTCATCTCTAGTCATGACTGGAGATTAAGGATCAATATCATTTTGGTAACTTATCCTTCTTTATTTATCATCTTCACTTAGATTGAATGCTACTGATGGTAATGATGAATGATTCTGTCACGAATCAGATTCTACAAAATTCTAATCAAGAGAATGCCAATCAAGAGGAGCTACTCACAATCAACAGTTGGAGCAGCAGCTACAACCGAGTTAAGATCCTGATTTTTTTGTTTTTGTTGCAAAATATAGAAGCCAAAAAAGATGCTTCTTCACTTTGCTCTCATTAAAACTGAAGAGCTAACGGACAAAATTAGCGATCAACTAGAACTATAGGTCCTAAATTCCTGTCCAAGCTAAGCCCCCAACTTTCTGGAGGGACACCAAACCTATAGCTTTTTTTTACTTATTATGCTATTTTGGCACTAAAAATTTTTGGCTACCATGCTAAGATAAGCCTAAGAGACAAGCGTCAAAAAATAATGGTTTTTTATCATATCAGAAATGAAGGATAGATTTTTGGAATATTCTTTCATTCATATACGGCTTATTGTCTATTTAAAGTTCATTGTCTTTTTGAGCATAAGGTTTATCCCTTTCATGTTTGAATGAGTGTCATCATTTTTCTTCCTCAATAAGGTGCTACCTTAAATTTTTTTTTATAATATCTTATTTTAAATATTCCAAGGTATTTCATGTAAAATTTGACCATGTGTCGAGGCTTTTAAATTCTGTTTGTGCTTGATTATCTGAATCAGCAAAATTGTTTTCTTGTTTTTTTACTTTATTTTATGGTTTCTTATTGAGTCTAGCCAATATTTGACTAAATTATTGTTTACATATTATTTTTTTAGCAGGTTCTCTTACTTTCTAAATATTTCTTGGAAAAATATTTAAGATTGGAAATCAAATCAAAACTCTTTGATTACCATGCTTTTTAAAAAGCAACTAATTTCTCAATAATATAGCACTGTCAAATAGAAATCCGACTATGAATATTTTTTTTTAAAAGCATTTAATATCCTTAAAAATTTATTTGTAAAATAAAAAAGTGACTTTGAGTTTGGCATAGGTATTGCTATTGATTTTATCAAGTGGAAAAACCAGCCATTTAAGAGACAGGTGTGGAATTCTTATGTTGTGATGGGTTTAAGCTTGAATGTGCTTTTGAAAATTTTCGTAGGGAGCTGGTCAGCTTTAAGAAGGGTCCTAACATCGTTGAGGACTAGCAATAAGTATAGAATTTGACTCTATCAATTCAAAAGGCTATAACTCAATGAATAATAATATTAAAGAAGAATGAAGTAACTGAGACATTATTCAGTATGTACAAAAAGACATAACAGAAGATTAGATTTATAAGAAATATAGTTTACACCTTCCAGTCATATAAGAAATATCCGTGTTACTGACTTCAGCAAACATCAGCACAGCTGTATGCAAGAAAAAGAGAAAAACGGCGATTTGAAGAAGCAAAAATAGATTAGTTTAATAGAGATGGGATGACATACTGGCAAACAGAGTGTATAAATTTACGCGTTTAGCCGAAGTTGACCCTCTGCTTTAACCCTCTCATGCTTAAAATATAAAAGATGGATTTAATTCAGTGTATCTAATCTAGTCCTCACGTAATAAGCAGCTAGAAAATCAAGTCTTCAGCTCTTAGAAGCTGAAGGTGCTCTCGTTGTCTTAGAGAAGTCCTTGCCATATTTTGTAATTCTACTACCAACAGTCAATTTATCACACAAGATAATCTTGAACTGAAACAAGACAAACACCAGATAATGTCTTGACCTGCTTGAATATTCACTAGTGTAGTGGGCCTTCCCAATGCTAAGAATCACAAAGTAAAACAAATTCCATATATGCCATTTCTGTCTCTTGATTCATTTTGTAGCGAGAGCAACGATTTGGTTTCGTCGTGTTTTTTTCTCTTTTATTTTTCTTTCTTTTTCTAGCACCCCGATTTCAGCTTATTCCTAGAAGTGTTGTAAGGGTAGAACTTCTGCGGTTTTTCTGGAAAGTGTGGACCTTAGGCCGGATAGATGATTATGAATTTGCATTTTGGAAAGCTTCATAAAACTCTTGCCTGGGACTAAAAATTTATTGTTTTTACCCATTTCTGTTCATAATTTCAGCTGAGTCAATCATTCGGTTTTTCGCGATTGGGATTGCAGTAGAGAAATGGTATCAGATTTACCTCTGAAACTTTAAATTTTCTCTCATTGCTAGAGAAATTAGAGTTCATTCTTTGCTCTTTTCTAAGTGATGACGCTAGAAACCTGGCCTACGGCAAAAAAGGCAATTTTTGAAATAAGACAGACCGATTATCTTTGATGGCAGTCGATAGCTCATGATGAGCTGATCAAAGTATATGTCATCCATTTTTTGTAGAAAAATTCCTTCATGAGATATATCAGTTTGAAAGTTTAAAGAGGTTGAAAGCTTCAGTAGCAACATACACACTGAAACCAAAAACAGGCTGATACAAATGGTATCATTTGTGCCTCTTAAACTTTAAAAGTTCTTTCATTGTTAAGAAAAATCAGAGTTTATCCTTTGCTCCTGTCTATGTGATGACGTTAGAAACTTGGCTTGCGGCAAAAAAGTCAATTTTGAACTAAGACAGACGGATTTATTTTTCGACGGCAGTCGATAGCTCTTGATGAGCTGATTAAAGTATATTTCATTCATTTTTTTGGTATATTTCATTTCGTTTTCATGAGATATTCCAGTTTGAAAGTTCAAAGGGGTTGACAACTACAGTAGTAAGGTACGCAAGGAAACTAGAAATAGGCTGATACTAAATGTGAGACATATAAGGGAGTTTTAAGCAACAGTCAGCTGTTACCTCATAATCATCTTCGTCAAT
This sequence comes from Artemia franciscana, assembly GCF_032884065.1. NCBI lineage: Eukaryota > Metazoa > Arthropoda > Branchiopoda > Anostraca > Artemiidae > Artemia > Artemia franciscana. The sequence goes on from NC_088877.1 coordinate 8,100,586, forward strand.
GAGGGATTCGCAGCTTTTGCTAGTTGGTGTACCTATTATTTGTTTTCGGTGTATGTGATGGTAATCCCAATTTGGTTCCATTGGTAAGACATGTAGGGGACTTGTAAGTAATAATCGGCTGTTAGGCTTCAATCATCTTCAGCAATGAAGGTTTGCAACTTTTGATTGTTTCAATGAGGGGTTTGCATATTTTGTGAGTTGGTGTGCCTAGTATATATTTTAAGATACCTACAGATTAACAACTTCAGCGTTTAATCGAAGCGAGGAGACAAAACCAAAGAGCTGCTCTCCTAAAAATCTGCTTGGTGAAGCTGAACAAAGGCTGCTGCAACACCTCATGTTGCCAATGCAGCTTAAATCTAGTTCCTGTTTGGTTCCAAGAACATATTAACGAGTCAACTTTACCCGTAGGTCTATTGAAGTCTTTCATCACAAATGACCTTAAAACATCAGTTCTTATATTTACAGGTCATTGCCATTGCTTGCAACTATTGAATATGTGAATCATTGCTTAGACTGACAGAATATGTGCTCCATCACTGCTAAGGAGCTTTACTGTTTTATAGTTTAACTGTTTCCACCCGTTAGCCATGTTGCCCTTGTTCATGGCGCTTCGGGAACTTTTTGCTTCCCAATGTGGACCCCTTCATTATGTTAATGTGTAGTGATGGTAGTACTGTCATCCTTCAACGGCTGTACGACGGTCATTAATGAGAACAAGGGGGTGGCATTCGGTACAGCCTTAATTTATGATATTTTGGTTTATGGTCGACAAGATTTGAGCAGAATCAGTAGATATTCAAAGGCTGAAAATTTTACAGTATTTTTGAAGTTGCAAATGAAACGTTTTGCTCCGGATGGCAAGAATACTTCATAATGTCACTTCAAAAGCTTGTTTGAAATGAAATGTTTTAGTGGAACTCTAATTTTAGTGAAAATCTTTTCGTTAACAGACTTACCATAGTGAGGAATTTTCAAAAATCACCTTTCATAAGTTTTATTGTGACATCATTAGTTTGTTGGAGGATTCTTGAAATCTTTGCAGAAAATTAGGACTTCTTGATTTCCTCAAGCTGAAGAAAATAATTTATGTTGATTTCAAGAAAAATCTATTATTAATATCTTAACATGTGCTGACATAGGCAGCAAAATAGTGCTGCCTAAGTAAAGATCGATGTGGACAAAATTTTCGTAATCCTCTTCACCAAAGCACTTCACATAAGACAAGTCCTCATAGAAATTTTGGAAGGAGCTCATTCGACTGGAAATAGAAATTTCTAGTCCTTTTTGTAGAGTGAAAGGAGATGAGAGGGCAGTCGATCCCCCACCAACACCAATTGATTCTACAAAACACATCCAATAAAATTTTAAGATAGCCATTTTTACATATTTGAAAGGTCAAGGTGTGTAAAGAAAATACCTCTATTGTTCAAAAAATTCAAGGGCATTCAGGAGAACTGTAGGAGAATGTTTGGGGGATGTTGAATTAAATCAAAAAACTCTATATGCATACAAGTTGTCATCAGAGCAGAAATCAGGAATTACTGAGGGTTTTAAGTTCGTACTTTCAGGTTAAAAAGGAATGTGGCATTATACTTGACAGTCCATGCTGGCGGCGCTTATCCCTGTTTCTTGGTCTTTCAGCCAAGAAAAGCAGTGGGAGGTTTGGGGCCAACTATCCTGAGCTCTCGCACACCCTTCCTGTTTACCTTCCCCAGATTCCTCCAAGTACCCACTTAGAGCTGGTTAAAATCTGACTGAGGTTACCGAGTCACGCCACTGACCCCCGTCCCAAACTAAATAATTGGATATACTAAGATTTGAACCCCTCGTCCTCTTGAACCCTGAATCCAGTGCACCAGTCCACTCGACCAGGACGGCTCATAACTTTCATGGAGGGGGATAATCAATTCACCAAAAAGGAAAAATTTGCACGCTGCTTTAACTATTGCTAATGCTACCACTACAAGTATTAATATTACTACTACTAATGCTACTACTACTACTATTACTGCTAGTACTACTACTACTGCTATCACAGCTACTTGTACTACTATTGGTACCACCGCAATTGTTGCTACAACAACAACAGCTGCTTCTGTAGTGACCACTATTAAGGCTGAAGATATCGAGGAGAAAATTTGAGGAAACTTTGAAACATAGTAAACACTTTATATCCATACAGGTTGTCACAAGAGCTTAACTTGGCAACGACTGAGGGTTTTAAGTTTGTCTTTCAGGGAATAAAGAACGTGGTAATCAATTAACCTAAAAGAAAAAATTTTTGCTCGCAACTACAAATACTACTAAAGCTACTATTACTGCTACTACTACTAACATTGCTGCTACTACTTCTACTACTATTACCGCTGCTATTACTACTGCTACTACTACTTTAACTACTATTACCGCTGTTATTACTACTGCTACTACTATTATTACTACTAGCATCCTTACTTCAACGAGGTTCAACCAGGAGTCCTGGTTGAACTTCGTTGAAGTAAGGATGCTAGGGCCTTTTAAAAAAGTTTTTAACATTATTAGTTTTAATTATCGCATTTTAATGTAAGTTTATATATAAATAAATTTTTTTTCTCTCTCTCTCTTTCTCATGTTGTGCTGAAGACGGTCCATCTCCTTTCACTCTACAATCGAAACCCACTATCTGCATTTTGGTTTCAAAAGGTCTTTTTTGAGAAATGACTTAGGGTATTAAGCTAAAAACGGCAAGGAATGATTAGGGGAAAGATCAATTTACCAAAAAGCAATACGTGCACGCTACTGCTCATACTAGGCTGCTGTGCTACTGATCAGTTGAGCCTACTGCACTAATGATCGGTCAAACATCCACTGCTACGTATACTACTACTGATACTAATTTATTTAATTTAACATAGACCAAGCTACAATTGTTTTACCGTATGATGAAGAATTTGGTTTACAAATCGCAAAAGAATTAAAGAATCCTATAATTACGAATGACATATTCCACGACTTAAGTTTGAACTCTAAGAGCCACTTATTAACAAATGAGTTTCGATGTAATACTGAAGATTCTTTCTCCACATTTACGGACGCGTGTTTATTTGTTGTTTTTAATTGTTTTTGTAGGGATTGTTGAAGGATCTTTCGCAGGGATGATAAGTCAGAAGATCTTACCATGGAAGAATTTTTTGAGGGTGAGGGAATTTACTTTTAAGGAGGAACTGGACTTAACGGTGTTTTATAAAAAACGATCAGAAATTAAAGAATTTTTTTTCAACTGAAATCAAGGAGCAATATTAAAACGAACAAAAACTAATGAATATGTGAGGGGACTTGTCCCCATCCTCAATATCCAGCTCTTTAAGCTAGAGTTTTTGTTTAAAATTTTTAAAACAGCTTTTTATTCTAATTAAACGGCCTTTGTGTGTAATGAGTCATTCATAAATAATTTGAACAAAAAGTAAAACTTTGGTGTGAAAAGGAAGGTTTTTGAACAATTGTTGCTCCAAACTTGCAGTTTAAAAAAACTTGTTTTTTCAATTCGATTATTAGTAAAGACGGTGGTTGTCCTGAAATTGTTAAATGTAGAATAGCCCAGGGTATTTCTTCTCAGCTGAAAAAAGTTTTGAAGAATAACAAGATAAGTCTGCAAGCCAAGATTTTAATAGCAGAAGATTCATTTATGACAATGGTCAAGCAGGGTTTTGAAAAATGGGTTTGTTTTGGGTACCTGTATAACTGATCGTATTTCAAATAGTATGCTGCGCAGTAAATATGGTTCAATCCCGCTTTCTTGTTGGCCAACCGTCTACGGCCAAACAAAAGAATGTCACATTTTCATAAAGCGAGGGAAATTTAAACGGAAAAATTGAAGGGAAACGGGAACTACTTAGGAGGATATGAAGAGGGAAGTTTTAAATGGGGAAAGTTAACTCTATGCGCTGAAGTTTGACTCTTTCTCTCAAATCTACTTTTTAAAACAGTGAAAAACTTTAGCGTAAATAGCAGGGCGTTGAGGAGGAAACAGCCCCTATCATATACAAAGTAATTTTTGTTCGTTTCAAGTTTCAATATAGCTCCTTACTTACAGTTAAAAAAAACTTGTTTTTTTTAAATTTAATTTCTGAACATATTAAATTAATGCATGTTTTGATTTTGGCTCTCTGCACATGAATACTTGGAACAAAATTTGCATTTTTTTGCTAAATTACTGTTTCTTAGTTTTGATAGGACAATTTTGAGAAAAAAGGAGTGGGGATGGAGGTTTGGTTGCCCTTCAATCTTTTGGCTACTTAAAAAGGCAACTAGAACTTTTAATTTCTTACAAATTTTTTTATTAATAAAAAAATATTCGTAACTGCCAAATTAACTTTCGCAACGAACTTCTATATTCATATATTTTATTACATAGATGAGGGGATTTTTCCCCTCTTTAATACTTTGCTCTTTACACTAAAGCTTAAATTTTGTCCCAATTCTTTAAGAATGACCCCTGAATCACAAAGGGCGTAGAAAAAATAGTTAAAATTACTGAAAATACTTTAGCGTAAAGAGCAGGTAATTAGGAGGAGATGATCCCCTAATATACGGAAGAATTTCTGTTCGTTTTGTTTTAATGCTGCTCCTTACTTTCAGTTGAAATTTTTTTTTATATTTATCTTTTCATTATTTTTTGTTTTTAATAACATTAGAAAATCCTGCACACCCTTCATGGAAATTATCTCCCCCCATGAAAACTTTATCCATGTAAAGATCCTTCCATTTAACCCCCTCCTCTCAAACCCTTCCTATCCAAGAAAAAATTCCCTTGAAAACACTTCCCAATAATCATTATTATACTAGCTGTTGGGATGGCGCTTCACGCCACCCCGACACCTAGCTGGTGGGGGCGCTTCGCGCTCCCCCAAGCCCCCACCCGCACGAGTAAGTCGTTACGTACCATATTAGTTACGCGCCATTGTAGTTGTGTCCCTGTTTCCCACCTGTGAATATAGATAGATATATATATATGTACGTTTATAACTACGTAAAACTTGCAAATATACAACATTCTTGGCTTTCCCATTGTCTGTGCATATACAAAGCCTTATATACTTATAATTACGTCATATGCAAACACTCTTTTTAAAAACAAACAAACGTGCATACAGACAACTCATTTTTATATAGATAGGTAGATAGATAGATACAATACAAATTAACTGCGTAAAACTTGCGAATAAACAACATTCTTCGCTGTCCCATTGTCGGTGCATATACATAGATTGTCAGGCTTACCGACCCTCGAACATGCAACGTACAATTGCCCATGGGAAAAACAATCTGTATTAAGATTTATACCGCATTTTTCTAATGATTGCCCTTGAGTTTGTTGATGGTGATTGCAAATGCTAATCAAATTGGGAATTGCAATCTTTTAAATTGAAAAGGCAGATCTGTTGGAATCATGGGAATGCGAGGAATAAGAACAGCCTAACCCTCCAAAGGCCCTGTCAAGATTGTTGCCTCTATTACGTTTTCCATTGTTTTTTTTTTACGGCAAGTCGCCTGCCATTGTAAAGCTTTGGTGGGTTGATATTTCGTAACAACATTATTGGTTCACCTATTTTTAGTTGTAGCACGTGTGGTGGAAACCCTGTGAGATCCAGGGAATTTAAAAATTCGGATGGATAATTAACCGCTTCATTTGGTTCCACAACTGTGTCGACTGAATTGTAAAGGACTGGCCGGTCTCGAATTTTGGTCAAAACAATATTGTTGATTTTGTGGACGTCTATATTTTTGGCTGCCAGAATCGCTCGTTCACTTAGCCATTTATGATTTTTATAATTGGTTAGAATATTCGGAAATACTTTTTCAATCAATTAATTTTTGGACGTCACTAAATTATAGAATTCAGCAGGTAGTTGTATACGTCCTGAAATTGAGTCTACTGGGACCTTTGCGTTTCCAATTGCCAGCAATTGATCTGAAAATGTTTGACCAGAGTCATCGTTTTGCAATTGGACACGCATATTTGTAGTTAATTTTAATGTCTTTACGTGTGCCCATAAATTAGAATTTTTCAGGAGAGCATTCATTTCGTCTGCAGGGGTTGATCTAGGTATTATAGGTAATGTTGGCCTGAAATCTCCCGCAAGCACTATTGATGTGCTGCCAAAGGGTTTTGAATTCCCTCGCAAATCTCTCAAAGATAGATCCAGAGCCTCGAGCAATTTTTTGTGTGCCATTGTGCACTCGTCCCAAATAATAAGTTTGGATTGCTGCAATACTTTACCCATCCCAGATGATTTGGAAATATTGCACATGGGAGTTTCTGTAGAATGCAAATTCAGAGGCAATTTCAAAGTGGAATGAGCAGTTCTTCCACCAGGCAGCAACATTGCGGATATTCCGGACGACGCAGTTGCCAACCCTATATCGTTTTTTGATCGAATTGATGCCAGAATCAGTTTTATCACAAACATTTTACCAGTACCTCCTGGCGCATTCAAAAAGAAGATTTCTCCAACGTTGTTATCGACACAATGCATTATCGTATCATAAATGTCTTTTTGCTCCGACGCTAACTTAGAAATGTTATTTTGTACATACGACAATAGATCACTCGTGCTGTAACTTTGTTCAAGATCCGATTCTACACATGTCGAAACAGCAGCGGTACGATTAGGTGAAGGCATTCTCAAATCCTGAAGAAGTTTGTTTGCCATACATACGCACAAATCTTCAATAATAACTAAAGTGTAGTTATAAATTTCTGATGTAAAATCAAAAGTCATATCTGACGTCTCTAACCGTTTTCGACGGAGTATATCTTCGGACATTTTCGATTTATATTTTTCCCATAACTCTGTAGGAGCTGAAGGAGAGAAAGTTGTTAGTATGATTCCAAACAATGCACGAATTTGACTTGGAGTTGACGTTTCGCACGCGTCATTGATGCAGTTATCCCAGTGTTGGTAATTCTCCAATAAATTCAGAGCTTGGCATGCACTACGGTAAGTGTCATGTATAGTACCGTTTACAGTTCTCAAATACTCAAAGGACGTCGGACCAGGTACATTCACCAAAAGCAGGCGTAGAAAGAAGCATTCATGTTGATTGGGGTGAACGGTTTAGACTCTTCCTATCACGGTATCTTTGAAGAAGGTAGGTTGGCCGTCCACTGATTTAACCTGTTGTCGACGTTCAAATATTTTATTTTTAGTATTCCACGCGTAATACGAGAGCACTTCAGTATACGGCAGTTTTTTGCAAAAGAATCATTTTGGCATAACGAAAAGAAAGCAGTTAACGTTGTATCCGGTGGATTCAAGGCTCTTTGTTGCACGTTGGGTTCCGAAAAATAAACACGTTGACCATTCTGTAAATGTACCGCTAAGTGAACAACAGCTGGACTTCGTTCATGTATCAGAAATGAAAGAATTCGCCAAACAGCTTCATTACTGCTTATGGATCTTCCAACCTGATATTGTACGATTTCATCGATATCACTGATTTTGAACTGCAAGCCAAAAACTGCCATGTTCCTGCCTTTGTTGACGTATTTACATATGTATTTGATTGCCTGTACGGAGTTACAGTATTCAACGTTTATCTGTGCATTAAATGTTTTTGATAAAAAAGGGTAATATGGAACAACCCACTGATTATCTACTTCGCTGGTGGTACCATTACGCTTCTTTATTATTGCTGTTTTACTGCCATCTTCAGTAGATCTTCTTCTATATTGTGGATAACCATCATTGCAAGTAATTGTGTTGGGTACTAAAAGTCGAGGATCTTGCTTTGTGCACCTTCCTTTGGCCATGCATGGTGATTTTTCGTTCAGTGCACCGCAAGGTCCATGTATCATATTTTTTACCACAATACAATATAAGCCCTTATCGAAATTTTCATCAGGTATTTCAGCGGATATCACATCATCAATTTCATTAGAACTAATTTTATCATGTAGCCAGATTAGTATATGTGCGTGTGGCAATCCTCGTTTTTGCCATTCCACTGAGTACATCCAGCATCGCACTGACCCAAACACTTTAAGTTTTACTATGTAGTTTATCAGTGATTTCAACTTTTGCCGGAAGACACGGGCCGTAATGTTACGTCTATGAACCGCCGATTGTCCTTGAAGTAAAAGCTGCTGTATCTCGTCCCAAGATTGATTACATGTAAGTGTAATAAATAAATATGGACGACCATAGAGACGAACATACGCAATAGCATCTTGAGCATATTCATGCATCTGACGGGGACTGCCAGCATATGACGAAGGTAAAATCGTTAATCTTCCAGCGTTTGTGGTATTATCGTCATTTACAACTGCATCTCGCAAATGAATGTATTGTTCAGAGCGGAGCTTGATCTGATTCAGACGGATAAATAGCAAACGTTCTGATTCAATTTTTGCATACATATCAACGATGTATTGGTGAAACAATTGACGGCATTTTAAAATATAATTGTCTTCATCCTGCAGAATCATTAGTCTATAAGAATAATAATGCATTGCGCAGCATTTCTTGTCCGTTTGTTTGTTAGAGGATGGATCGTGCAATTTATTATTAAAGTGATAGCCGTTTGCTCCATCCCAAAAAATGATAGGATATTGTAGGGCATCGTAGCATCGATGAGTTTCAGCAATTCTTACCAACTGAGCGTTTCACTTATGAAGAATAATATCTCGAGGTATAAACTGATCACCGACCATAACGATATCCACTTCGTCGATAGTTGGAGCATTGTATCTACGCACATGTTGGCCAGGAGGTGTTTTGTCAGCGGAAATAACAATTTTATGCCTATCAGTAGGCATCCAAATCGATGGCTGTTTTGAACAGACGCACTAAATTATTATTTTCGTGGAAAAGATGTTGCAATTGGGAAACGATAGTCCTTTCAACGTCAGGAGAAATTTCGCAACGTGCATTCAATTCAGAATTTCTATCACTGATGAAGTACAGTAATAAAAATTTATGATTCTCGCCTGAGAATGGTAGAAGGGACCCTGCTTTATGATAAATTTGCCCTTTTACTTTGAAAGTAGACATAAATTGATCTGGATTTTCGATTTGGGCACCAAACGACGTCATTTGGAAACTTGAGTTATATTTTCTGATCTGTGATAAAAAAAAACTCTTGATTCTGACGTAGTTCAAGTAGGCAAAGTCTTCCTTGGCTCTGGTGGTGCAGCCAGTAGAGGAAGTTTAACTTTTCCTGAGGCGCAACACATTCTAATTGTTTCACCATTAAATTTCAAGGCCTTGCAATAGGGACAAATTTTAGACATAGTCCCTATTTGAACACATTTACGCAAGCTATAAACATCGACTGGGCTTAGCCTGAATGCCAGGCGAAAATTTTCAGGTTGCTCTTGTGATTTCTCGGCACGCTTTCTTTTGGTGATTTCTCTTTGAGACGCAAGCCTGTTTTCAAGCTTCTGTTGTGATTCCTCTGCACGCTTTCTTTTGGTGATTTCTCTTTGAGACGCAAGCCTGTCATCATGCTGTTGTTGTGGTTCCTCGGCAGGCGAGGAGTATAACTTGAGTTATATTTTCTGATCTGTGATAAATAAAAAACTCTTGATTCTGACGTAGTTCCAGTAGGCAAAGTCTTCATTGGCTCTGGTGGTGCAGCCAGTAGAGGAAGTTCAACTTTTCCTGAGGCGCAACACATTCCAATTGTTTCACCATTAAATTTCAAGGCCTTGCAATAGGGACAAATTTTAGACATAGTCCCTATTTGAACACATTTACTCAAGCTATAAACATCGACTGGGCTTAGCCTGAATGCCAGGCGAAAATTTTCAGGCTGCTCTTGTGATTTCTCGGCACGCTTTCTTTTGGTGATTTCTCTTTGAGACGCAAGCCTGTCATCATGCTGTTGTTGTGGTTCCTCGGCAGGCTTTCTTTTCATACTTTCTCTATTAGCCGCAAGCCTGTTTTCATGCTGTTCTTGTGATTCCTCGGTACGCTTTCTTTTCTTACTTTCTCTATCAGCCGCAAATCTTTTGGCATAGGCTCTTTGAGCAGCTTCCTTGGCTGTTGCCATTGTAAGTTCTTCAGTCATTTTACAATTAAAAATTTCTCCTTGAACGATCTTCTTAAATACTTATAATGACGTCATATACTAAGCCTCGTCATAACAAACATGACGACAACTAACTTCATGATGACATGCAGCTCAATCCTTATAATGACGTCGGTCGACAGACACACAAACAAACAACTTATTTTTATATATATAGATGTAAGCACTGGTCAAAGTTTGTAACTTTTAGCCCCTCCCCCGGGGACTTTGAGGGAGTAAATAGCCCCCAAAGACATATTTATTAGGTTTTTCAACTATGCTGAACAAGATGGCTATCTCAGAATTTTTAACCGTTGAATTTGGGAAAACATGAGTGTGGGAGGGTGTGTAGGCTCCCTCCAATATTTTTGGTCCCTTAAAAGGGCACTATAACTGATAATTTCCGTTAGAATGAGCCCTCTCGCAACATTATAGGACCACTGGGTAGATATGATCACCCTTGAAAAAAAAAAAAAACACGCACCCATGATCAGTCTTCAGGCAAAAAAATACCAAATTCCACATTTGTGTAGATAGGAGCTTAAAAATTCTACAGTAAAATTTTCTGATACGCTGAATGCGATGGTGTGATTTTCATTAAGATTCTATGACTTTTAGGGGGTATTTTCCCCTTTTTCCCAAAAGAGGGCAAATTTTCTCAGGCTTTTAACTTTTGATAGGTAGAACTAAATTTGATGAAACTTCTATATTTTAAATTAGCTTAAAAATACAATTCTTGTGATTTATCTATTAGTATCAAGATTCCATTTTTTAAAGTTTCGTTTGCTATTGAGCCGGATTGCTCCTTACTGCAGTTCGTTATTACGAACTGTTTTATATTTTTTTGTTCTTCGTCTTCATATTTTGCCAATGACTGACAAAATCCTCGTTTTCTAACCTATTTGATTATATTTTTCATTTATTATGTCCTTCTCTTTATTGGTTTCATACGTCATGTATAGCGAGTGTGATCTTAGCATGTATTTACGTCAGGTCTATTGGGTGAAATTACTTAAGAGCTCTAGCGCGTAGGTACGAACAAAAATATGAACAGTAAAAGAAGGCACGTGTTTGGAACCTGACCAAGCTGAAATTTTAAAGGTAAACTGCTGGACCGAAAGCGGGATACCAATGCATAATATTTAGTTCTTTTGAGTGACTTTGAGGTAAGGGGGCTAAAGTTGGCTTGGTAAGCCCTTTGAATTGGGAACATTTTAGTTGTGACTATAAATGGTTAGCCTCTGAATATTTAATTTTTTTTATGATATTTTTAAAGAAAATTACCTTTATTTATTTATTTACTTTTTTGAACATTAACTTTTGTCGTGCATCCTTGATTCCTGTTTGGAAGAAATGTTCATAGTATTTTATTCAGCAATTATGTAGAACATAAAATTTGCCTGAAAGATATGCACAACTTAATATAGGGAAATATACGTTAAAAAAAAGTATACATTGTCCCACCCCTCCTAGTCAAAGAAACAAAAATGTCTAGATGTCAAAATTTTACGCAAAGATTAATATAGTCGTACAGATTCCAATACTGGTGGTTGGGGAGACCTTGGGATCCTCCAAGATATTTCCTGGCGCCCTCATTCCGTGTTTTAATTTCTGTTATTTATACTTTTTTATATGTTTTTCAACTTTCTCAATTAATGGCACCCTTGTCATATCCCCCTCCCCCAAGATTTTGCTCTAGATCTGCCTTTAGGTTGTGATAAAGGTTTCAGTTTAGACAGTGACTATGTCGAACTATTGTTATTCTTTTTACTTACTTTTATTTTAGAGCCAATCTGGTGGATTTTACCTTTTCTTTGACTGGTTTAAAGTTTCATATAGGATGTTTCATAACCATTTAAGTTTTAAAAAAGTTTGGCTGTTTATCTCTGAAGAAATAAGGAATAATTAGCTTACGATATCACGTCAAAAATATAAACCGATGAAATTACAGCACCGTTTTTTACCATGGAATCACATACAGCATCCCTCATTTTCTCTTCGGCCTTGTCTTCGAATGTTTCAATTTTTCTGCGGTAATCCAAAGCGCTTTTTATTTTCAAACTAAATTTTGTTGGAAAGCAGAAGGACTCTGTATCAGAACTTTTCCCTATTATGGTGTAGTTGTTTGTTCACATTTTAGAAAACATTTCCTATGACGTAATTAACACTTGCATCTTCAGGGGGTCGTCGTTCAACTTAAGTCATTAAAGGAAGAAAGGAGTAGTGGCAACGGGTCTTGTTAAAACTAGAATCCTCTCACTACTGAGGTTCGAGGTTGAAGAGCTGATGCCAACAGAGGTATAGGATTTATTTTTGCAACTAATTAGTAGCTGGCTTTTGGGGAGTATTTTGTCAGTCAAGTTACAGTATAAGTCACCTATTAATATTGGGCACGTGACTGCAGATTTTGCATTTTCTAAATCGGCCTACACACCTAATTTTCAAGTCCTCATAAACTTTGCAATGAATTTCTCGTTACGATAGTTTTTCGAATGGGGAGGGGGGTACTTAGAGTCTCAAAAATGTATAATAGACAACTTTTTGAACTTGGGGTTATTAACTCCCACTGACCTGGGAAATGGATACAACGAACAGGGGCAACAGGTTCTAGCCTCTTTCAAAACTCCCAACAGCTCCTGTTTTATTCCAAAAACTATTTTTAATCTGAAATTTTAGGTTTTAGATATTGCAATGTTATTAAAAAAATGTTGACCAAGAGCATAATCAAACTTCTTACCTCAAAATTAGGAAAATCGAAGTTTTGTGTTAAGAAAACACACTCAGACGAACCCCTATTCTTGAACATTGAAATATAAAAGTCAAACTTCAGCATGGAGAGGTGCGGCTCCCCTTCTCAGGGTAAATACGCTGGGATGCATATTTACTTAAGTGAATTAGCGTAAATACGTAAATCCCAGCGTAAATAAATGTGTTACCTTGAATATAATTTTTAAACAAACATGCTTTTTTGGAAGATCACTGTTTTCTCAAATGAAAATAAAGAATAAAATAAAATTTGATCAGTTTAAAACAAAAAAATCAGATACCAACTTTTTTAACCTAGCTCTAAAGTTAGTCGGTGGGATTTAAAAGTAAGTATAATAATATTGTATTAGCAAATAAAACAACAACAACAAACAAAATATAACAAAAAGTGCTTTAAAACGAAGATTTACCCAAAGAGAAAAATTAGACTATTAATTATTAGAATAGTTCATTTTATCAGATTATTAGCCTATGCATTACTCAATTAATACAATCATTCTATTTTCTTCAGTATTTACTTGTAATGTTCAAGTTCTCGCAAAAATAGGAAACAGTGAATTAAGCAAACAAAGTTAGATAGCTAGCTATGAGTTCATTGCCATAACCTATTCTGCCTATGCCCAAACTTGCATCCCATAAAGTATTGAAAACAATAAAAAAAAAAATTACCGGTGTAACCCCAAAACAATAACTATTAATTGACAGTAGGGTCGTGCATAGGGGTGACATCTGATACTTTTTGGCTTTCGCAAATTTGCCATCAGGATAAACCCAAATGTCCAAACTCGACGATCTGTTTTAACAAGCAACAAAAATGTTATATCCGTAGCCCAGGTCACGAATTGTCACAAATATAGTCAAAATGTGTCACCGAAAACTACAAATTAAGTTAGACTGAAATATCATCGCAATAGCTAACGGTTTTGTCTTTTTGTTGGTTATAAATCCCTAATTAAATAGGATACCAGTGGAACAGTAAAAAAAGCTAACAATTTCATCAAGTACTCAGGAAACAAAATCTAAAAATAGCTGATTTTAATTTAGAGCGGCTAATCTCGTCCCTTACTGAAAAGATAAGTTGTTAATATTCAAATGACACAACATGAAAAAATTTTTAACATAACTATAACATGAACAATAAAAAGGATATACTCAATACAGCCTCAAAACTCAACGAGGTAAAAATAATTAAAATGGAAAACAGGTTAGTTAGATATTTAAGTTGCAAAGATTTTGGATTAAGTTATACAGTGCATTCCGATCGGAAGCCCACTCTTCATCACTTACTGTCCATTACAAAGCATCTTTTGTTCTCCCATGCATGGCATACTTCTTCCCCCGTTGCGCAGTCAAAGTTCCACCACACCTCTTCGAACTACATGCGACAAATCTCCCCTATGAATCGCAGGGGATATATGGTGGGAATTTTTTTAAGAGTGGGCAGCCCCTCGCTACTTACAACAAAATTCAATGCAATAACAATAAGAAATTCCTTGAAATGCATAGGATGAAAAACAACATCAAGTTTACACGAAAGTACAAGACAACGAGACAATACGAGACAAGTCAGGTTTTTGAAACACTAGGAAAATCACAAAAAAACCATTAGGCCGAAGAATAGCAAAAGCGTAGCTTATACTAGGCACATATGCAGGAATTTAATTGGCAGAAAAGGAACATATCATCATGATTATTTTAATTATATTTCAAGATTTATGTAATCAAACTATAATTTATGGGAAATCAGGGCTAAAAAGCAAAATTCCAGGATTGCACTTTAAAAGAACAGGTTTGCACTTTAAAGAAAAGGTTGCACTTTAAGCTGGACTCTAAGTGTCCTCATCAAGTTCAAAGCTTTCCCGAGGGTTAACGGGATTTTGCATGTAGAAAATTCAGTCAACGAACAGAAAAACATTATGTGACAAAATATGATGCTATGTGTTTTCGTTGGATAATTTCCTATTGTGCCATGATGCTTCTATTCCCTGCCTGATTGAAAAATGTACTAGAATACATTTTTTATTTATTTTTTTCTAAAGTTTTATTTTGTTCCTTAGGTTTGTTCGTAGACTGTATTCTGTGTTGCTATGGCCCGCAGGCATTCTTGCCATAAATCTTATCTTATATATAGATTAGAAGGAAATGTGAAACAATCCTTGCAAAACGAAATCGAAGCAATTACAGGGGCTATGAAATCCTAACGAAGCCTGTTATACAATGCCATGACTATTGACTCAGAACGGTAATTTGCTACTGAAACTCATCATTAAAAAGCAAACTTTAATAATTAATAGAAAGGCTAGAGACTTTCTCAAAAGTATAAAGCAAATCCTATTTTGAATGGGCTTTGTAGTGATCAAGCAAATCGGATCTTTGTTCTGGTGAAAAGTCAACTGGATGAAATGATCAGGTCATCGATCGTATATCCTCTGAAGCTTTTACAATAGTTGAAATATCTTGTGAATCTCTTTTTATAAGTTTTGGTGTCAAAAGGATTATCCAAAAACAACATGGTGATATGAAACTAGGAATTATCCAGAGCTTTATTACTGGAGTTTCTTATGTTTTTTATAAACACAAAAAAGATGAAACACAAAACATACAAGCAAATGTTCTGGTCTAATGATTCATCTCTGTAGCACGACAATGCATTGCAGCAAAGCTCTTTACCGCCAATTAATAGGTGACACTGCTACAAGGGAAAACCCCATTTGGGCTTAGTTATTTCGCAAGATCAAATATTACCCTACGGGTGCTGCAAAAAAGGTCAACTAATAGCAAAGAATATAGCATGAAAGGTGTTAGAATAACATCTCTAGAAGAATATTTTCCTAGGCATTTTGAGAACGATCCCAACGTTGAATTGTAAAAAAAATCGTATGTAGTATATAGAAAATAAACCATAATCGTAATAAATTGTAAGGATAAATTGTAAGTATGTAGAAGCTAATTTCTCTGTTTAGGAGGAGTGCTCCTAGTTAACAGCATTAGATTTTTAGTTAACGTTCATGTCAGAGTCTTTCCAAAATTACTAGATCAGGCGACACAAATTACACAATTTATAGTATCACATATTTTACTACAAAAAGATATTCAAGAAATCAAAATCCGTATTTTGTGAGGTGTCTTTGAGATTTTCAAAATTGCTTCAGCAGTATATAAACTAAAAATAAAAGTTATTCTGAGAAACTTAAGCTTAACTGTGCCTTGTTTTTATATAAGCTCAAGGAAGAAGTGAATGTAAATTTTAATACAGTAAAACATAAGAAAAGTAAGTATATCAAACAGTTCGTGGTAACGAACTGTAACTTGGCTAACAGGCGATGCGGCTCAATAGTAACCAAAAGTCTAAGTAACAGAGTATTTATATAAACAAAAATATTAATTAAATTAAATTTTTTTATTTACAAAATAACATAGATGTGGCATATTCCTGATGTTAATATTATGAGCTATAACATCTGTTATACATAAATTTAGTTTTCTGTAAAAAATTGTTTATAACAAAAGATTTCCAACCCCATCAATTTCTATTAAAAAGAGGCTTTAAACAGCTCTCTACGATATTCCAGTGTCCCGCTATCTGAGGAAAAGAGAAAAGAATAAAGATGCCGTATATGTAAAATATCGCAGCTGCTGCCACTTTTCTTGATTTTCAATCCAAATATATTTTCTTTGTTATTCAAGCCAACGGACAGTTGGTTTCCTATATAGGGGTATTAGAAAAGATGCTTTTAATAGTGTATTTTTTTTTTTGATATGACTCTACTTTTACGAGTTATGGGCTATTTTGTTTTCAACTATAGGACGTGATCGTCTCTTACCAGCTTGCTAGCTACTACTGCAACCTGGATTTACTGATTAAAATTTACGGAATTTCACCAACGCAAGTGTAGGGTACTCTTTTTCAATATTTTCTCACAATAATAATTTTTCATAATTTGAAAGCTTCGAATACTAATTTGGTAAAGTGTAGGTTTCATAATCGTAGGGTCTTGAGTTTGAGCCTAACATAAAACATTTGATGATTTATTTTACTATTGGCTAAAATTTGTTCTTAAGTATTACAAACAGGACTATGGTTTTTCTTCTTTGGAAGAGTCAGACGCGAGCCTCAAAGAATGAGGTAGCTAACTGAGTACAATATATGCAGCTGTTTGTTCTCCTAATGATTGTCTTTTATTATAAAAAGAAACAAAAAAGATTAAGTATATGCAGAATATGATGGTTTCAGCCACTTTTCTTGATTTTCAAGCCAATATATTTTCATTGTTACTCAAACCAAAGAACAGTAAAGGGGTTTTGGACTAGGAGGCTCTAATGGTATACTTTTTTTTTGATCTGACTTTTTTTGTGAGTTATGGGTTATTTTATTTTTTAGTATTGGACATGATCGTCTCTTACTAGGACATAAGCTACTGCTGCATCCCAGATTCTTATTTTTATATAACGCTATTTTCAGGAGTTTTGGGCTTTCACAATTTTTGACGTGATCGTCTCTTACTAGGTTGCTAGCTACAGCTGCAGCCAAGATTGCAAATAGGAATAAAACCTATGACTTTATCTTAGCTGAAATACCAAGAGAAGATCCTCAGTATGGCACTATAACCCAGACAAGTAACTTTCTAAAAGATGTTTGTATTATCTTAACTTTTAATTATTTTTTTAATTACTAATTACTTTTAATGTGCCATGCTTTGGTCTTTACTAGGTTTCAGCAATATCCGATGAAATTCATGTAGTCCCCATTCATAATGAACTCTATCGATCCTTTATGTATTCAATTATTATTGGCCATAGTTTTTTCTTAAGCTTTATTAATCAAATATTGAATCGTCATCTACATAGTGATTAGTTACAACACTTCAGTTATTATGGAGAATAGCTGGTTCTTTAATGTAATGTTAATTTAAAATATGCTGCCACTAAAACCAAGAAAACGTTGATAACAAACAGGAAAAAGTCTATGGCTTTTTCTTCTTTGGAATAGTTAGAGACGAACCTCAAGCAGCTAACTAAATTCAATATATGTAATGGTTTGTTCTCCAAATGATCGTCTTTTAATATAATAATCAAGTCTGATATATGCGAGGGTACATTCTTCGAATGATTGCCTTTTAATGTAATATTTTTTTACTATGGGGCATGATCATCTCTTACTTGGTTGCTAGCTATTGCTGCAACCTGGATGACTCTATTTTTAGGAGTTATGGGTTAGTATATTTCTTTGTATTGAAAATGATTGTCTTTAATTACTATGAAGTAGCATTCTTTCTTTACTATAAAGTATAGTTAAGTTACCTAAACAAGTTAGAATAGACAAGAGCTCCATCTTTATTATAATATAGAAAATGTACTTTTTCGTAAAAAAAATAGTTTTATTTTTAAAATCATTTTTTAATAGCAAAAGATTTCTAGTTTCCATCAATTTTCTAACGTCTAACTTTCTTAGACGAAACCATCTTACTGTTTAAGCTGTGTATTGTTAGACCCCCTATTTTTAGGAGTTATGGGTTAGTATATTTTTTTGTATTGAAAATTATTGTCTTTAATTACTATGAAGTAGCATCCTTTCTTTACTATAAAGAATAGTTAAGTTGCCTAAACAAGTTAGAATAGACAAGAGCTCCATCTTTATTATAATATAGAAAATGTACGTTTTCGTAAAAAAAATAGTTTTATTTTTAAAATCATTTTTTAATCACAAAAGATTTCTAGTTTCCATCAATTTTCTAACGTCTAACTTTCTTAGCCGAAACCATCTTACTGTTTAAGCTATGTATTGTTAGACTCCCTTATACTAAAATTATGACATCATAGCCCAAGTCATCAGATCGAATGTCATAATATATCGTTTTTCTATTTATGTCATATTTCTAATACAACTATGACGACATTCATTACTAGTATATGAATATGCAGTTCTTTTTAAAAAAAATTTATTTTGTTTTAAATGTTTTTTTTAATTACAAAAGCGCTCAGAGGTGACAAATTTCTGATGTTGTAAGAACATAAGCTATTACAGCGGTATAGAAAAATTCAGTTGTTTGTAAAAAAATTGATTACATTTTAAAAACATTTTTTTTTTAATTACAAAAATTATTCAACCCCATCAGTTTCCTTTAAAATGAACCCTTTAACAGATCTCTACGATGTTACAAGTGCCAATCTATCTAAGGGGAAAAAAGAAAAAACAAAAAGATATCGTATGCACAGAATAGCGTGGTTGCAGCCACTTTTCTTGATTTTTAAGCCAATATATTTTCACTGTTATTGAATGCAAGGGACCGTAAGTTTCCTATATCGGGTTTTAGACAAGACAGTCCAAAACCCTTATATAGTGTACCTTTTGTGTACCTAATCGTTTACCTTTTGTTTTGATCTGACTCTTTTTTTAGTTGTTATGGGTTATTGTAGTTTTTATTCAGGGACATCATCGTCTTTTATTAAGTTACTAGCTACCTCTGCAACCCGTATTTCTACAGCCATGATACCAATAAATTTTACATAATTCTAACTTATAATTAGCCATGCGGATATTTTACATGATCACTTAATATGGGCTATAGTTGATACTTCCATTGTTATGGGACGAAGTTCATTTTTGAATATAATTATAACTTAAGACCAAAACAACAAAATTAAGTCGATTCTTTATGTAATTTTTTTTTAATTACAAAAGCACATTGATGTGGCAAATTCCTGATGTTATAATCACATAAGCTACTACAGTGTTATAGAAAAATACAGTTTTTCGTCAAAAATGAATTTTATTTTAAAAATATTTTTTCTAATTACAAAAGATTTTTAACCCCATCGATTTCCTTTAAAATGAGCAATTAAAAAGCTTTCTATGATGTTCCAGTTCCCCGCTATCTGAAGAAGAAGAAAAAGATACCGTATACGCAAAATATCGTGGCAGCAGCCACTTTTCTTGATTTCCAAACCAGTATCTTTTCCTTTTTACTTAAGCCAGGAGACAGTAAGTTTCCTATATGGGGGCTCCGGATAAGGCAGCTCTAATAGTGTACTTCGTAATTTTTTTATCTGATTCTAATTTTAGACATTAAGTGTAATTTCACTTTTTGCTATGGGGTGGGATCGTCTCTCAATAAGTTGCTAGCTACTACTGCAACCCGGATAGATACATCAAAACAATCGAATTTGATACTAATGCACAATATGTAAAGTTTATCAAATTTCATGGTACTCATCAAAAGTTACGAGCCTGAGAAAATTGGTCCAATTTTTTAAATGGGAAAAATACCCCCAAAATATAAAGTGAACTTAATGAAAATCGTTCCATCATATTCAATATATCAGAGAACCCAACCGTAGAGGTTTCAAGCTCCTATGTAAAAAAAATGTAAGATTTTAAATTTTGTGCCAGAAGAAAAATCACAGATCCGTGTTTATTTTTTTTCCTAGGGGTGATCATATCGAACCTTTGATCGTAGAACATTGGGAGAGGGCTCATTCGATCGGAGCTCAAAAGTTTTAGTACCCTTTTAGGTGACAAAAAATGTTGGAGGGCATCTAGCCTTCACCCACACTCATTTTTCCCCATAACCACCTGCTCAAACTTTTGAGATAGTCACTTTGTTCATCATAATCAAAAAATCTTATAACCATGTCTTTGAGGATGATTTAACCGCCCTCCCCTCATAATCCCCGGGAAAGGGCTGCAAGCTATGAATTTTGCCCATTGTTTACATATTGTTACATTGTTTACATTGTTAGTATTGGTTATTAGGAAGTATACAGACGTTATCAGAGGGGGGTTTTCTGGTAAGGGGAGAGGGACGGGGGTGGGTGGTTACGTGGGAAGACCGTTACATAGAGGAATTTTTCATGTTGGAAGGGAATTTTCACAGAGGAGGAGCCGGATTTTCCAGTATTGTTCAAAAATGATCAAAAATTAAATGAGTCTTTAACAGAAACGAAAGTGCAAGAATTAAATTTTAAACAAAAAAATTATTACCTATGTGAGGGAGGGGGCCTCCTTGACAATACCTCACTTTTTATGATAAAGCTTTTGAAGTATTTTTAAAAGTTATTTATTATAATTAAATGGCCTTTGTGATTCAGGAGTGAATCTTAAAGAATAGGGACAAAATTCAATTTTTAGCGTATAAATTGAGGTATTAACTAGGGGGTGAACCCCCTAGCATATACCGATTCTATAGAGGCAACGCTATAGCATTGCCTAAAGCAAATTCTATACGGCTCCAATGTTCTATTATTATTAGTTGTTTTTCCCAGGGGCACTTAATATGGAGGGTGGTCGTGAAAACTTCAAAGGAGGATCATTCAATTTTAAATTGGATGTTCTAGTGCCTTCCTTAAGAGTCGAAAGAGATCGGAGGGCAACTACCTCCCTCACGCCCTTTTATCCCTAAATGGATCAGGTAAAAATGTTGAAATAGCCATTTTTAAATGATTAAAAGGTTAGATAACAAAAAAGCCTGTGTCAACACCACCCCCTAGGGTCTGGGACAAGCGTTGTGAGTTATGCCCTGGGGGCATATATGGTTCTTATGGAAGGGATGCTGGTATAAACTACAGAGATGGCTCATTTGATTGGAAATTGAAAGTTATTGTTCACACTTTAAGAGTCAAAAGGTATCCCAGGGCAACTAGCTCACCCCCACGCCATAAGGTATCAATGTTTTGTTATTTATTTTCTTTTTTCAAGAGGCACTTCATATGGAACGGGTGGTCATATAAACTTTCGAGGGGGCACATTCAATTGGAAACTGGAAGTTCTAGTCTCCGTTTTTAAGATTCAAAAGCGAGTGGAGGGTATCTAGCCCCTCCTCGCTTTTTTTCTCAAATATGTCCAATAAAAATTTTAGATAGAAATTTTGTCTATCTTTATCATTTTTAATCTAGTTCAAAAGTCAGATAACAAAAACTCCAAGGTCAACACAACAGGCCTGGACCCGGGGGCAGGAGTTTCAAATTATGCCCTGGGGATACATAAGATCATTATGCCCGGATATACTTTAAAGAGGGTTCATTTGATTGGAAATTAGAAATTCTAGATCATTTTTGAACAGTAAAAAAGATCGGAGGGAAACTAGGCCCCTTATCTCGTGCCCATTTTTCCTCAAACCCATCTGATAAAATTTGGCATAGACGCTTTGTAAAAAATTCTTGAAAAGTGGGATATAAGAACCTGGGGTCGATACAACCCCCCAGAACCCTGGGGCGTATGTTTTAAGTTTTGCCCTGGGGGTATAAAAGTTCTTATGTAAGGAGAGGTCGTATAAACTTCAGAAGTGGTTCATTGGATTGGAAATTGAAAGTTCTAGTTATCTTTTTATGAGTAATGAGTGACCAGAGGGTAACTAGCCCCCCCCCTTACAACACTCCCCTTTTCCCCAAATGAATCCGATCAAAATTTTGAGATATGTCGTTTTTTAAAAGTAGTTGAACGATCAGATAACAAAACTTCGGGGTCAACATAATCCCTTGCCAATATCGGAGAAAGGGTTTTTATCTTATGGCCTGGGGGCACACAGAGTTTCTTATGGAATAGGTGGTCGTGTAAACTTCGGAGGAAACTCAAATTATTAGAAATTGAAAGTTAAAATTTTGTTATTAAGAGTCAAAAGTGATCCACTGGCAACTAGCCCCCCCCCCCCCCCAAATACTCTTTCCCCCAATACTTCTGATCAAACTTTTTACATAGCCATTTTGTTCAAAATTGACCAAAGATCATACAACAAAATCTCCAGGGACAACACATCCCCCAGAACGCGGGGGCAAGTGTTGGAAATAATTGTGCCCCAGGGGCATATAAGGTTATATGGAAGGAATGGTCATATTAACTTTGAAGGGAGTTCATTCGATTGTAAATCGGAATTCTGGTGCCCTCATTAAGAGTCAAAAGTGATCGGATGGCAAATAGCCCCTCCCCCAAGCCTTTTTGCCCAAATGCCTGATATCAAAATTTTGATATAGCCATTTTGTTCAAAATACTTTAAAGATCAACTAACGAAAACTCCAAAGCTGACACAACCCCCCAGAGTCCAGGGGTAATTATTGTAAGTTATTCCCCAGGGGCATATAAGGTTTAATGTAAAGGGTGGTCGTATAAACTTCAGAGATGGCTCATTTGATTGGAAATATAAAGTTCTAGTTGTCTTTTAAAAGTCATCTAAAACGATTGGAGGGCATTCCCCCTATACCCTCTTTTCCAAAAATGTATCTGATTAAAATTTTTAGATAGTCATTAAGTTTGAAATGGTTCAAAGATCAAATGACAAACTACTCGGGTTCAACATATCCTACAGCAACATGGAGAAGGGTTTTAACCTATGCCCAAGGGGGGAAAGGTTCTTATGGAAGAGGTGGTCGTATGCACTTCAGAGGGGACTCGAATGATTAGAAATTGAAAGTTCTAGTTTCCATTTGTCATGTTATTTGTTAAAAAGAAAAAGTGGGCATGTTTGATTTTGGATCTCCTGGATGCGTTGCTAGCTTTGGACTAAGAATAGTGAAAACAGGGCCGCCGATGGAAGGTTATGTACAGCCATTTCCGTCCATCTTCTAGCATCAAACCCGACCTCTGAATATCTTCCCATTCACAGCACAAATGGGAGGATAACTCTATATACTGACGGTGAGTGGTGGTCTCTTACCCCCCCCCCCCTCCAGCCCCAGGGAAATGGCTCTGAGGCACGGAACTTGCCTATTGTTACTTTGATGCTCGGATTTTGTGATTTACGTGGCTACTGCGCGTTTACTGCGTGTAAGCCATTGTAAAGAATGCAAGTTGGTTATTGTTACTTTGATACCTTGTTTACTTTGATGTTTTCTTTACCTCGTTGTTTTGTTTTTTACTTTGATATTGCTAGTTTGATGCTAGTTTTGATACTTTGATGAAAGTTTGATGTTGAGAAAAACTTGATTTTGATATCAGGAATTTTGTAAAAACTTGAATTTTTTTGCAATCAAAATGAACAAAAATTAACTAAAAAAAAGATACTTTCCGAAAAAAAAGTTTTCAAAGAAAAGTAAAGGCCATATTAAACTTAAGATCAGCAGATACAAATACCTGTAAAAATTCAAGCTCATAACGACCAGAAATTACTATTACAGAATAAATAAAACCAAAAACAAAAAGAAATTAAATAAATAATCATGGCAAACAAACATAAAATAGATACTAACATAAATGAATAAATAGATCTTAAACGGGTGGAGCTTAAACTGAATATGCAAATCGAGCTTGAAACGAATAAAAGTCAGAACAAACAAAACAAGAGCTTGGGTATCGCCTCCTTCTCTCACTGTAAAAGTCTAAAGCGTTCTGCGTCATTGGCACTTTACCGAAAACGATTTATATTAGAAATATGTTCTTTTGTATTTATTAAATAAAAAAAAAAACAAGTTTTATTAACAGAAAGTAAGGAGCGACATTAAAACTTAAAACGAACAGAAATTACTTCGTATATGAAAGGAGATACTTCCTCATCAAAGTCCCGCTCTTCACGCTAAAGTTTGACTCTTTCTCTTAACTCTACTTTTTAAAACAGTCAAAAACTTTAGCGTAAAGAGCGGGGCGTTGATGAGGAAGCATTCCCTTTCATATACGAAGTAATTTCTGTTCGTTTTAAGTTTTAATGTCGCTCCTTTCTTTCAGAAAAAAAAACTTGTTTTTTTATTTAATTTCTGAACGTTTTTGAATCATTGCATATTTTAATTTTGACTCTCCGCAGATGAATAATTAAAACGAAATTTGCATATTTATTTTTTTTGCTAAATGGCTTTCTCATAGTTTTGATCGAATGATTTTGAAAAAAAGGTGCGGGGGAGGAGGCCTAGTTGCCCTCCGATTTTTGGTTACTTAAAAAGGCAACTAGAACTTTTAATTTTTTTACGAATGTTATTATTAGAAAAGTCATACGTAACTTACAAATTAGCTTACGTAGCGAACTTCTGTATTCTTGTGTTTTTATTACGTATACGAAGGGGTTCAACCCCTCGTCAGAACCTCGCTCTTTACACTAAAGCTTAAATTTTGTTCCAGTTTCTTATGACCCTGAATCACAAAAGCCGTAGAATAAATAGTTGAAATTACTAAAAATACTTTAGCGTAAAGAGCGAGGTATTAGGAGGAGGTGCGCCCATCCTATGCGTAATAATTTCTGTTCGTTTTAAGTTTTAATGCTTCTCCTTACTTTCAGTTGAAAAAACTTTTTCATATTTATTTTTGTCATTGTATTTTTTTAAATAATGCTAGAAAATCCTGAGCTCCCTTCATGAAAATTTTCTACCCCCGTGACAAATTCCTCCAAGGAAAGTTCCCCCAACATATTCACCTCTTATCAACCCCCCTCTCCAACCTAAAAAACCCTTGAAAACGTCTGTACACTATCAAATAACCATTACTATATGTAAGCACTGGTCAAAGTTTGTAACTTGTGGCCCCTCCCACGGGGACTGTGAGGGAGTAAGTCGTCCTCAAAGATATAGTTATAAGGTTTTTTAACAACGTTGAATGAAATGGCTATCTCAGAATTTTGATCTGGTGACTCTGGGAAAATAATTAGTGTGGAAGGGGGCCTAGTAAGAGGAGGCCAAAATTGGAGCCCTAGGGAGCTCCAATTTTTTGGTCACTTAAAAAGGGCACTAGAACTTTTCATTTCCCTGAGAATGAGCCCTCTCGCGAGATTCTAGGACCACTGGGTTGATACGATCACCCCTGGGAAAAAAACAAACAAACAAACAAATAAACACGCATCCGTGATCTGTCTTCTGGCAAAAAATACAAAATGCCACATTTTTGTAGATAGGAGCTTGAAACTTCTAGAATAGGATTCTCTGATACGCTGAATCTGATGGTGTAATTTTCGTTAAGATCCTATGACTTTTAGGGGTTGTTTCCCCCTATTTTCTAAGATAAGGTAAATTTTTTCTGGCTTGTACCTTTTGATAGGTAAGACTAAACTTGATTAAACTTATATATTTAAAATAAGCATTACAATGCAATTCTTCTGATGCATCTATTAATATCAAAATTCCATTTTTTAGAGTTTTGTTTACTATTGAGCCGGGTCACTCCTTACTACAGTTCGTTACCACGAACTGTTTGATAATTGAAATTAAACATTAAAATTACAGTAAAATTTTGAACTAATGAACTTTCTGTAACTAATATCATTATACATCAAAAATTCACTTTAATTTTATTAGTTCTTTCCAAGACAGTTTAAGAAAATATAGTTTCACTACCAGCAAGAATTTGAATACTGCCCCCTTCCTTAACTATAAAATCCAAAGTCTACTGCGTCATTGGCGCTTCACTGAAAATGAATTGTATTACAAATATTTTCTTTTCCAGTTATAACAGCATTGAAAATAAAAATAAAAATTACAGTGAAATAGAGTCTTGAACTGATAATCTTTCAACAATTAGTATCATTATATGATACTAATTGAATTTGTACTTTCCAAGACTGTTCAAGAGACATTTAGTCAAACAGTTCGTGGTAACGAACTGTAGAAGGAACGACCCGGCTCAATAGTAAACGAAACTCTAAAAAACGGAATTTTGATGCTAAAAGATACATAAAAAGAGTTGAATTTTCATGCTGATTCGAAATATGTAAGTTTCATCAAATGTAGTCTTTGTTATCAAAAGTTATGAGCCTGAGAAAATTTGCCTTATTTTTGAAAATAGGGGGGAAGCACCCCCTAAAAGTCATAGAATCTTAACAAAAATCACACCATCGCATTTAGCGTATCGAAAAACCCTACAGCAAAAATTGCAAGCTTCTATCTACAAAAATGTGGAATTTCGTATTTTTTGCCAAAAGACAAATGGCAAAGACAGGGGTCGATACGATGACCCCTTTTCCCCAGGGGTCATCGTATCGACCAAGTGGTCCTAGAATGTCGCAAAAGGGCTCATTCTAACGGAAATGAAAAGTTCTAGTGCCCTTTTTAAGTGACCAAAAAAATTGGAGGGCACCTAGGTCTCTTCCAATGCTCATTTTTTCCCCAAAGTCAACGGATCAAAATTTTGAGATAGCCATTTTGTTCCACATAGTCAAAAACCATAATAACTATGTCTTTTGGAATGACTTACTCCCCCACAATCCCTTGGAGAGGGGCTGCAAGTTACAAAATTTGACCAGTCTTTACGTATAGCAATGGTTATTGGGAAATGTACAGAGGTTTTCAGGGGGGATGTTCTTGGTTTGGGGGTGGGGTTGAGGGGAGGGGGTTATGTGGGAGGATCTATCCTTGGAGGAATATGTCATGGGGGAAAAAAATTTCAATGGAAAGGGCGCAGGATTTTCTAGCATTACTATAAGGTACAAACCCCCTCGTATACATAATAAAAATATAAAAATATAAAATTTTATTACGTAAGTTAATTCTAAGTCACGTATATATCAAACAGTTCGTGGTAACGAACTGTAGTAAGGAGTGACCCGGCTCAATAGTAAACGAAACTCTAAAAAACGGAATTTCAATACTAAGAGATATATCAAAAGAATCGGATTTTTATGCTGATTTTAAATATATAAGTTTCATCAAATTTAGTCTTTGTCATCAAAAGTTACGAGCCTGAGAAAATTTGCCTTATTTTGGAAAATAGGGGATAACACCCATAAAAGTCATAGGATCTTAACGAAAATCACACCATCGCATTCAGCGTATCAAAGAACCCTATAGAAAAATTTCAAGGTCCAATCTACAAAAATGTGGAATTTCGTATTTTTTGCCAGAAGACAAATCACGGGTGCGTGTTTATTTGTTTGTTTGTTTGTTTTTTTTGTTTTTTTTTTTGTTTTTTTTCCCAGGGGTCATCGTATTGACCAAGTGGTCCTAGAGTGTTGCAAGAGGGCTCATTCTAACGGAAATGAAAAGTTCTAGTGCCCTTTTTAAGTGACAAAAAAATTGGAGGGCACCTAGGCCCCCTCCCACGCTCATGTTTTTCCCAAAGTCAACGGATCAAAATTTTGAGTTAGCCATTTTGTTCCACATAGTAGAAAACCATAATAACTATGTCTTTGGGGATTACTTACCCCCATAGTCCCTGGGGGAGGGGCTGCAAGTTAAAAATTTTGACCAATGTTTACATACAGTAATGGTTACTGGGAAGTGTACCGACGTTATCAGGGGGATTTTTTGGTTTGGGTGTTTTGTTCAGGGGAGCGGGCTATATGGGGGGATTTTTCCTTGGGGGAATATTTCATCGGGGAAGAGAAATTCAGTGAAAAGGGCGCAGTATTTTCTAGCATTACTATTGAAAAAAACCAATGAAAATATAAACATGAAAAAGTTTTTTCAATTGAAAGTAAGGAGAAGCATTAAAACTTAAAACGAACAGAGATTATTACGCATATGAGGGGTTCTAAAAATACTTTAGCATAAAGAGCGAGGTATTTAGGAGGAGATAAATACTTCGCTCTTTATGCTAAAAAAATTTAAGTAATTTCAACTATTTATTCTACGGCCTTTCTGATTCAGTGGTCATTCTTAAAGAATTGGGACAAAACAAGATTTAGTGTGAAGAGCGAGGTATTAACGAGGGGACCAACCCCCTCATACATATAATCAAAAACATAAGAATATAAAAGTTTGTTACGTCAGTTAATTCTTAAGTTACGTATATTTTTTATTAGTAAAAACGTTCGTTAAAAATTAAAACATCTAGTTGACTTTTTAAGTAACCAAACAATTGGAGGGCAACTAGTCCTCCTTCCCCACCCCTTATTTCTCAAAACCGTCTGATCAAAACTAAGAGAAAGCCATTTAGCCAAAAAAAGAATTAATATGCAAATTTCATTTTAATAATTTATGTACGGAGAGCCAAAATCAGACATGCATTAATTCAAAAACTTTCAGAAATTAAATAAAAAAAACAAGTTTTTTGAAATAAAAGTAAGGAGCGACATTAAAACTGAAAACGAACAGAAATTACTCCGTATATGAAAGGGGCTTTTCCTCCTCTACACCCCGCTCCTTGCGCTAAAGTTTGATTCTTTCTCGCAACTCTACTTTTTAAAACAATAAAAAACTTTAGCGTAAGGAGCGGGGTGTAGAGGAGGAAAAGTCCCTTTCATGTACGGAGTACTTTCTGTTCGTTTTCAGTTTTAATGTCGCTCCTTACTTTCATTTCAAAAAACTTGTTTTTTTTTATTTAATTTTACTAATAAAAACGTTCGTTAAAAATTAAAAGTTCTAGTAACATTTTTAAGTAACCGAAAAATTGGAGGGCAACAAGGCCTCCTTCCCCACCCCTTATTTCTCAAAATCGTCTGATTAAAACTAAGAGAAAGCCATTTAGCCAAAAAAAAATTAATATACAAATTTCATTTTAATAATTTATGTGGGTGACCTAAAATCATACATGCATTAATTCAAAAACGTTCGGAAATTAAATAAAAAAAACCAGTTTTTTTTAACTGAAAGTAAGGAGCGACATTAAAACTTAAAACGAACAGAAATTACTCCGTATATGAAATGGGTTATCCCCTCCACAATCCCTCGCTCTTTACGCTAAAGTTTGACTCTTTGCCACAATTCTACTTTTTAAAACAATTAAAAGCTTTAGCGTAAAGAGCGAGGGATTGCGGAGGGGACAACCCATTTCATATACGGAGTAATTTCTGTTCGTTTTAAGTTTTAATGTCGCTCCTTACTTTCAGTTAAAAAAAACTAGTTTTTTTTTATTTATTTTTAGTAAAACGCCAATGACGCAGTAGTTTTTAGACTTATACAGTAAGGGAAGGAGACGATACACAAATTCTTGTTTGCATTGATTTTTGTTTGTTTCAAGCTCGATTTGCATATTCAATTTAAGTTCCACTCGTCTTAAGATTTATTTATTCATTTATATTGGTATTTATTGTATGTATATTTACATTGAATGTTTATCTAATTTATTTGTGTGTTTGGTTTTACTTATGCTTGAATAGCACAATATGTTTTTTGTTATAAGCTTTTATAGTACTTGTACTATAAAAGTACTTGTTGTATATTTTTCTCTATGGTTGCTTATTTAGTTTCTTTTCGTTTTGGGTTTCAACTATTCTTCAATAGTAAATTCTGGTCGTTTTGAGTTTAACTTTTAACAGGTATATGTATCTGCTGATCTTAAGTTTAGTATGACCTATACTTGTCATTAAACACTTTTCTTGGAATTTTTTTTTTCAATTAATCAAACAGTCCGTGGTAACGAAGTGTAGTAAGGAGCGACCCAGCTCAATAGTAACTGAAACTCTGAAAAATGGAATTTTGATACCAATAATTACATCCAAAGAATCGCATTTTAATGCTTATTTTAAATATATAAGTTTTATCAAGTTTGGTCTTAATCATCAAAAGCTAAGAGCCTAAGAAAATTTGCCTGATTTTAGAAAATAAGGGGAAACACCTCTTAAAAGTCATATAATCTTAACGAAAATCACACTATCACATTCAGCGTATCAGAAAACCCCACCCTGGAAGTTTCAAGCTCCTATCTACGTATTGTTTTTGCCAGAAGACCGATCACGGTTGCGTGTTATTTGTTTGTTTGTTTGATTTTTTTTTTTTCTTTTTCTTTTTCCCAGGAATGATCGTATTGACCCAGTGGTCCTAGAATATTGTACGAGGGCTCATTCTAACGGGAATTAAAAGTTCTAATGCCCTTTTTAAGTGACCAAAAAAATTGGAAGGCACCTAGGCCCCCTCCCACGCTCATGTTTTCCCCAAATTCAGCGGATCAAAATTCTGAGATAGCCACGTTATTAAAAAAACAATGAAAAAACAAATATGAAAAGTTTTTCAACTGATAGTAAGGAGCAAAATTAAAACTTAAAGCGAACAGAAATTATTACGCATATGGGGGGTTCATCTCTTCGTAATACTTCGCTCTTTACGCTAAAGTATTTCTAGTGATTTCAACTATTTATTCTTCGACCTTTGTGATTCAGGGGTAATTTTTAGGAATTGGGACAAAATTTAAGCTTTAGCGTAGAGAATGAGGTATTGAAGAGGGGGTGAACCCCCTCATATACGTAATAAAAACATACGAATATACAAGTTCGTTACGCAAGTTAATTCGTAAGTTACGTATATTTTTTACTAATGAAAACGTTCGTAAAAAATTAAAAGTTCTAGTTGCCTTTTTAAGTAATCAAAATTTTTGAGGGCAACTAGGCCTCCTCCTCCACTTTTTTTCAAATTCTTGTGATTAAAACTATGACAAACCTATTTAGCCAAACAAAATAACATACAAATTTTGATTAAATTTTTTATATGCGGGGAGCCAAAATCAAAAACATGCATTAATTCAAAAAGGTTCAGAAATTAAATTAAAAAAGAACAGTTTTTTTAACTGAAAGTAAGAAGTGATATTAAAACTTAAAATGAACTGAAATTACTCAGTATATGAAAGGGGATTCTCCTCCTAAACGCCCCGCTCTTTACGCTAAAGTTTTTTACTGTTTTAAAAAGTAGAGTTAAGAGAAAGAGTCAACTTTTACTACTTAATTTTAATTACTTATTTAATTATTCAATTTAATTATTTAAATACTATTTAATTACTTACAAGACACCGTAAGACAGTCAAAACAATGATGTCAAAACAAAGGCAAAATATTGTACCAGTTCACTAAACCACTTAGTGTGTGTTTGTTTCATGCTCGTTTTTGTGTACGTCAATCAATCAATCAATCAATCAATCAATTTATTAATACTAAAGAAAACTATTACAAAAGTAAATCAATTAATAGGCCCAAGAAGCTATGCTTGTAATGGGCCACAGAGAACAAAAAAAAAAAAAAAAAACACTTATAAAATATATACAAAAAAAAAAAAAAAAAAAAAAAAAAAAAAAAAAAAAAAAAAAAAAAAAAAAAACACTGGAACAAGACAAGATTTTAAAAGAAGAGAAGTGACATACAAATTGGGATAGAATTAAAAGAGAGACAAAAATTATTTAACTGGAAAGACCCGACGAAATAATGCATTTGCAGAAAGAAAAAGAGGGACATCCAAAGGGATGGAGTTCCACAATAGAATTGACTGATATACAGGAGACCTCTGAGCTGCTGTAGAGGATCGTTTTGGTAAAATAAATCGTCGAGAAGAATTACGCAAAGAAGAAAAGTACCTACCTGAGCCTGTCCTTGAGAAAAACTGCTGCAGGGTCGGTGGAAGAGTACCTAGAAAAGCAGAATGCGCTAAATAAAGAGTATTTTTACCTATAATATGATCCAGCGGAGCTATTCCAGTATCATTATAAAGATCAGAGGAAGGGTAAAGCCGAGGGAGAAGAAAAGTAGCCTTCACTGCCCTATTTTGGGCTCTTTGAAGTGAGCAGAGAAGAGATTTATTAGTATTGCCCCAGACAGAGCAGCAATAAGAAAGGTAAGGATGAATAAAAGCATGATAAAGAGAAACCATAATATCAGGAGGAAGAAATGAATTAATCCGGTGCAACATTGAAGACTGGCGGAGTATTAAGGAACGGGTGTGAGTTATATGCGGTTTAAAAGAAAGAAAACAGTCAAGATACACACCAAGTAGTTTCACCATAGTAGCTTGTGGTATAATATCATTCCCAAAAGTCAGGGTGATTGGCTCTCGTACGTCTCTCATGCGGTAAGGGGTCCTAAAGTTGACAATGGCACTCTTTCGGCTGTTAAGAGCCATACCATTTGACCAGCACCAATCCTTTATTTTATCAAGAAGACCTTGAGCTATAGAAGTGGCAGATGGCAGGTCCACCGCAGCAATGAAAAAATTACTGTCATCAGCAAAAAGAACAGGGTGAATATGGGGATGAATACCATCAACAAGATCATTAATGTAGATTAGAAACAAAAGTGGTCCAAGCACAGAGCCTTGTGGGACACCTTTCAATACAGGCAAAGTAGTGGAAGAAGTACGGTTAACCAAAACATACTGAGATCTATCTGAGAGGTAGGACCTAAACCAATCTAGTGGGACTCCATGCACACAAAATAAGGATAGTTTAGACAGAAGAACATTGTGCTCAACCATATCAAAGGCCTTTGAAAAGTCAAGAAATAGACCCAAAACACACAAGCCCTTGTCCAGATTAACACGCACAAACTCTGTAGCATCAGTAAGTGCATGTAAGGTAGAGAATGAGGGACGAAAACCATACTGATGGTTAGTGATGAGAGAATTTCCATCAGTCGAATTAGTACTAAATACAAATGAAGAGAGTCGACGATACACTACTTTTTCAACAACCTTTGAGATGACGGGAAGAAGAGAAATAGGTCTGTAGTTTGAAATTAGAGACGAATCACCTTTTTTATGCAAAGGTAGAACAGTAGCAACTTTAAATGAATGAGGGAAAATACCAGAAGAAAGAGAGAGGTTAGTTATGTGTGAAATCGGATGAGAAACAAACTGACTAATTTTTTTAAGGACATTATTACTCAAACCAAAACTACCAACTGAACGACTGCTAGGAAGTTGGGAAATAATACTAGAAATCTCAGTAGTACTACATGGGGAAAGGAAAAAAGACTTCTCTGCCAAGGGAAAACAACTTACTCTACTCGGGGGTGGAATTAGAACTGAAGGAAGTGTGGTGAAATACGAATTGAAGGCACTCGCTGAGGATTTTTTGTCTACAACAGAACCATCAGTATTTCTATAAAAACATGGAGATGAATGTTTGTGTTTCTTGCGAGAGAGAGCTTCATTAATTACAGTCCAAACCTTGCGCAAATTCCCCTTGCATTCATTAATTCGACGCGAAAAATACAGCTTTTTTGCTACACGAACTGAAGAAGTGAGCACATTTTTGTAATGTTTATATTTCAAAAGATCATCCTGTGTCTTACTTTTACATGCAGCCTTGAACAAAGACGCTGTATGTTGTATTTGTTTCGTAGAATGTGCATTTGTTTCAAGGTTGATTCGCATATTCAATTTAAGTTCCACCTGTCTTAAGATTTATTTATTCATTTATATTAGTATTTATTGTACGTTTGTTTGCATTGCTTGTTTATTTAATTTCTGTTTCTTTTTGGTTTTATTTATGCTTCAATAGCAAAACATTTTTTCGTATTCAGCTTAGTTTGCATAATGAATTTAAGAAATAATCGTTTTGATATTTATTTCATCCTTTTAAATTAGTACTAGTTGTAGATATTTTTACTATGATAGTTTATTTAATTTTTGTTTGTTTTGGGTTTCATTTATTCTTCAATAATAATTTCTGGTAGTTTTAAGCTAAAATTTTAACAGTTATTTGCATCTGCTGATCTTAAGGTTAATATGGCCTGTACTTTTCTTTAAAAACCACTTTTTCGGAAAGTTTTTTTTTTCAATTAATTATTTAAGAGACACCGTAAGACAGTCAAAATATTGATATGAATAAAGACAGAATGCTTCAACTATTAATATACATCTAAATATTGATTCAGTTCTCTCAACCACTTAATAGTAGGACGGTCTATCATAAAAGTGCCACAAGGTTTCTGTGTCTTTTTTCAAAACTTATCAAAAAAGTTTTTTCAACTGAAAATAAGGAGCAACATTAAAACTTAAAACGGACAGAAATTATTACATAAATGAGGCGGTTCGTTCCCTAGTCTATACCTTGCTCTTTACGCTAAAGTTCGAATTTTGTTCTATTTCTATAAAAATAACACCTGGATCACAAAGGCCTTTTAGTTAGAATAAATAGTTCAATCGAAAGTACTAAAAAAAAAAACTGTAGCGTAAAGTACGAGGTATTGACTAGGGGGCGAACGCACTCACATACGTAATAATTTCTTTTTGTTTTAAGTTTTAATGTTGCTTCTTACGTTCAGTTGAAAAACCTTGTTTTTTTATGTAATTTCCGATCGTTTTTCAAATAATGCTGAGAAAACCGGCATACAAAGTTCTCTTCCCCATGAAAAATTCCTCCACAGAAAAGATCCTCCCACGTAAATCCTGACCCCATCCTCCACCAGAAAAAATCTCCCCTGAAAACGTTTGTATTCTTACCAATAACCACTATTATGTGTAAACAATGGGCAAAGTTCATAGCTCGCAGCCCTTCCCCGGACACTTTGATGGATTATGTCATTCTCAAAGACATAACAATTAGATTTTTTTACTATACCGAATAAAATGGCTAACTCGAAATTTTTATCCAGTGACTTTGGGAAAATGAGTGAAGGAGGGGGCCTAGTTTTCCTCAATTATTTGGTCATTTAAAATGGGCTATAGGACTTTTAACTTCCATTTGAATGAGCCCTCTCACGATATTTTAGGATCACTGGGTCAATACAATCACCCATGGGAAAAAACAAACAAACACCCGTCCGTAGTCTTTCTTCTGGCAAAAATAACAAATTCCACATTTTTGCAGATGGCAGCTTGAAGCCTATACAGTACGGTTCTCTGATGATGTGATTTTCATTAAGATTCCATAGCTTTAAGCATTTTTGCAGATGGAAGCTTGAAGCCTTAAGTAAAAAAGCTAAAAAACTAAAAAAACTAAAAAAACTAAAAAAAGGTAAAAAACTAAAAAAAATAAAAAATAAAAAAAAACTAAAAAAAAGGAAAAAACTGAAAAATAAGCTAAAATAAAGGTAAAAACCAATAAAAAACTAAAAAGAAAAAAAGGAAAAAACTAATAAATGACGACACTCAAAGAGAAAGCGACCAGGACAAAAGGAATGTTCGATTAGCAATCAACAAAGCACCGGGACACAGGGAGTATAAATGACGACCAGGACATAAGTAAAAAAAAAAACTATCTATATATATAAAAATAAGTTGTCAAACTAAAAAAAGGCAAAAACTACAAAAAAAACTAAAAACTAATAAAAAAGCTAAAAAACTAAAAAAACTAAAAAAAAGGCAAAAACTACAAAAAAAACTAAAAACTAATAAAAAAATAAAAAAGCTAAAAAACTAAAAAAACTAAAAAAACTAAAAAAAGGTAAAAAACTAAAAAAACTAAAAACTAAAAAAAACTAAAAAAAAGGAAAAAACTGAAAAATAAGCTAAAATAAAGGTAAAAACCAATAAAAAACTAAAAAAAAAACTGAAAAAACTAAAAAAAGGCAAAAACTACAAAAAAACTAAAACTAATAAAAAAAGTAAAAAAGCTAAAAAACTAAAAAAACTAAAAAAACTAAAAAAAGGTAAAAAACTAAAAAAAATAAAAAATAAAAAAAAACTAAAAAAAAGGAAAAAACTGAAAAATAAGCTAACATAAAGGTAAAAACCAATAAAAACTAAAAAGAAAAAAAGGAAAAAACTAAAAAAAATTTTCATCTAAAAAACTAAAAAAAACTAAAAAAGGTAAAAACTAAAAGAACTAAAAAAGAAAAAAATAAATGACGACACTCAAAGAGAAAGCGACCAGGACAAAAGGAATGTTCGATTAGCAATCAACAAAGCACCGGGACATAGGGAGTATAAATGACGACCAGGACATAAGTAAAAAAAAAATTAACAAAACTAAAAAGAAGGTAAAAACTACAAAAAAACTAAAAACTAATAAAAAAACTAAAAAATCTAAAAATCTAAATAAACTAAAAAAGAAAAAAAAAGGAAAAAAATAAAGGAGAAAAAC
Organism: Artemia franciscana; assembly: GCF_032884065.1. NCBI lineage: Eukaryota > Metazoa > Arthropoda > Branchiopoda > Anostraca > Artemiidae > Artemia > Artemia franciscana. Next base: position 8,136,971 of record NC_088877.1, read on the forward strand.
AAAACTAAAAAACGAATGTATATACAGACCGGTACACCGGGATACAAATGACGACCGGGACACAGGGAATATAAATGACGACCGGGACACAGGGACACAACTACAACGGGGACACCGGGGGAAACAGGGGGATATAAATGACGACCGGGACAAAGAAACTAAAAAGAAAAAAAAACTAAAAACTAATAAAAAAACTAAAAAATCTAAAAATCTAAATAAGCTAAAAAAGAAAAAAAAAGGAAAAAAATAAAGGAGAAAAACAAAACTAAAAAACGAATGTATATACAGACCGGGACACCGGCTCAAGGGCAATCATTAGAATCATGAGGTATAGATCTGAATACAGATTGTTTTCCCATGGACCATTATATGTTGCATGTTCAAGAGTCGGTAAACCTGACAATCTATTTATATGCAAAGACAATGGGACAGCAAAGAATGTTGTATATTCGCAAGTTTTACGTAGTTAAAACCATATATATATATATCTATCTATATTCACAGGTGGGACATAGGGACACAACTACAATGGCGCGTAACTATTATGGCGCGTAACGACTTACGCGCGCGGGGGGGGCTTGGGGGGGGCGCGAAGCGCCCCCACCAACTAGGTGTTGGGGTGGCGCGAAGCGCCACCCCAACAGCTAGTATATATATATATATATATATATATATATATATATATGAAATCAGCATAAGATTTCAACTCTTTTGATGTATCTATTGGTATCAAAATTCTATAATCAGAGTTTTGGATACTATTTAGCCGGGTCGCTCCTTACTTACATTTCTCTACCACGAACTGTTTGATATACTTTTCAAAGTAACTTCAACCCATACTGGCAGGAGCTTAAGAAATATGATGAAGTTAATTATTTGAGTTCCAGTAATTTATGTATTCGGCATGACATTTTACCAGCTGTTTTCATGCTAGAAAGCATTGATGCTATCTAAGGGAAATAGTGAAGGAAATTCATCCAATTTTTGTTGTTCATTATTTCTAACATCTACCCGAGAGCTATCATACTCCTTGCAACAAAGCGTCTTAAATTTGTTCATTTTTGTTCAAAATTATATATGACAATAAATCGTTCGATTTTCTTCACTTAGATTAGGAATTATTGACTCAAAAGAAGACTTTTTCGTACGGACTCCACTAAGGCACGTATTTGAAAAGGTGGGGGGCATCAAAGTTAAACCTTCTGAACTACCGATTTGTTATTATGTTGTTTTTTTTTCAAGAGATTTTGGTATGGTTCCACGTAGTTTGCTATAGTTTTTTCTTCAAATTTACGTCTCATATAGATTCTTCCTAGAATTAAATTCCTGCATAGATAGTAATCTTATCCCAATATGTAGCCTACTTGACTCTAGGATTGGCATGGCTGTATAATCACACTAAACTAGTTCTATTTGTAAAGTTTTGGGACAAAAGAAGCTGTTGAACACGATTCAGACTCTCGTCTAAGCTCTTTGCAAATGTTTTAGAGCTAGCACTTTCAAAAGATTTGAAAGACGAAATACAAAATTTAAAACTCTCCCTTTGGATGTTATATGAAACCCCATGTCCTTCAGGAACAACCGGGCCATATCCCATTACAGAGTTCAGTCTTGTCGTTATCTGAAAAATAAAAACGTTTTAGTGTTACCAGCACTGTATCTAATATTTAGCGTTAAAGGCTCAGGAGCATTAGATTTAGAGGCTGGTGACTCTTTTCCGCCTAATATACACCTCCAAGCATCAATTCTTCCGTTATACATAGCAGCAAACCAAGCCCCACGTGTAGCAGACTTTTGAGACACCAAACCTAATTGTGCAACAAATGGCACATTTTTGCCACGTGTAACAGCAAGGAATCCAGCGCATGGGGTGAACTACATTTGAAAGCACACATCGCATATATCAAACAATAATCTGCTGTTTATACGATTTTATTTAGCTCCATTAAAAAAAATAAAAAATTAGCTAGACTCAAATTTTCAAAAATTTTACTTTCAAACCTTCCATCTTGATAAAATAAAATCTTAAAACTGAAATTTTCCATGATTAATAATAGAAGCGCGAGGCAGTCACGACATATTTTGTGATTTTATGATTTGGAATGTTGAGATGCTATTTGAGAGGTGTGTAGTAGAAGTGAATGATGGAAGAAATACGTTTTTGGTAATTGTAGTATATCGGCCAGCATCATCTAGTCTTCAAGAGTTTTTAAGACAGTATAAGTCATTGCTAGATGCTATCAGCCAACAACACCATTCATTTTATGTAATTGGAGATTTTAATGTTGATTTAATGTGTCATAATGCTATGACATCTAATAAGGGATTGGCATTTTGAACATTTAATTGTTGCATGGTTTGTTACCTACTTGCTAACTACCGTCAAGTGTGATAACCATGCAACTCTTATTGATAACATTTTCATATCACAAAATTGCTTTGATACCCATATTATTTCAAATGATACGTCTGATCATTGTGTTGTTGTTTCTGACTTCTCTGGATTAGGAATGGAGCGTGAAAAGAGACCAAACAAAGGTTATAAGAGGGTAATTAACCAGAAAAAAATAGATGAGATGAAAATAAAAATAAGAGATATAGACTGGAGTGATCTGTTAGATATTGAAGACCCAAATCAGTCAATTGTTTTATTTTGTAGTAAGTTTAACCAAATATTTGACCAAGTATGTCCTTTGGTATTAAAAAAAAGTCAGGATTTACCTCGTAAGCCATGGGTTTCTCAAAGCTTGTTCAATAGTATAAAAATAATAAACTAGATTATATAAGGTGAAGATGCAGTATCGAAATGAAATTAGTATAGAAAACCTTAAAAAATATAAAAATCGGTTAACTTTTGTTCTCAGAGAGGCAGAAGCAAAATATTATCAAAAGACATTTTGGGAATGCGATTCACCACGTAAAACATGGAAAATAATAAATGAAAGAATAAATAATGTCAAAACAAGAAATATTCTAACCCATATTACAACTAATGAAGAAGTTAAAATAATAGATGAGAGAGTAATGACAGAAGCATTTGCTAACCATTTTAGGAAAATTGGAGGTGATCTGGTGGATCAAATTTCTGCTGGGACACATAATCATAGAAAATATATTCCAAATAAATTACATAAGACTATTTTTGTGTACCCTATCCAGTACTTGGAATGTCAACAAGCTGTTACTAGTTTGAAAAACAGATTTTCGATAGGATCTGACGGTATGTTGACTTCCCTGTTTAAAGAATTAGCTGAAGTACTTAGTCAGCCGCTTTTATTTATTTTTATTTCTTGCATGAAAATTTTTTTTTTTCCAGTTTGTCTTGAAGTAGCTAAGGTTTTACTTTTGTTCAAAAAAGGCGATTAAGATATTCCAAACAATTACAGGCCTATTACTATTTTATCACCTATTTCTAAAGTTTTTAAAAAAATAATTAAGAGTAGATTTACTTCATTTCTGGTAAAGAATAATTTTTTTCTCCCAATCAGTTTGGTATCTTGCGTGGTAGGTCAACAGAGCAAGCAGTAGCTGCTTTATATAATCTCTTATCAGATGCTATGGATGATAGTTATCTGGCGGCAACTATTTTTTTTTACATTAAAAAAGCTTTTGATACAATAGAACATGCAATTCTTTTTGATAAGTTGGAAAATGTTGGAATTCATGGAATAGCTCTTGATTTTTTGAGATCTTATTTATTAGAAATAAGTTTTACAGTCCAAGTTGGTGAGGAATCATCTCATATTTTTCCTTTAGAAAATATAGGGGTTCCACAAGGGTCTGTATTGGGGCCGTTACTTTTTTTCATATACATAAATGACCTTCCAAAATGCATGCCTTCGGACGATGAATTACCAATATTTTTGGCAGATGCCACAGCAATTAGTTTGAAGGCTGGCAACGAGGAGGACCTACGAACGGCCCTCGAAACTGTTGCTTTTAATGTAAATTCTTGGTTTCATGCTAACCGACTAATACCTAACCTAGAGAAATCGGAATTTGTGGTTTTTGGGAGAAATTTGAGAGCAGTGAAGCGTGTGTCATTTAAAACTATTAGTATTGGAACGTCCTCCATAAAAAGAGGGGATGTATTTAGATATTTAGGTATCTACATTGACTCAATTCTGTCTCTTAATTCTGTCTCAATTCTGTCAATCCTGTTTCCTTACCAAATAATGAGAAAATTATATTTTTCATTAGTGGAATGCTATTTTCAATATTGCCTGACCGTTTGGATGTTGACGTTCCCTTCACATTTACGAAGACTCCAAATTGTCCAAAACAAGGCAATAAGAATCCCAAACCTTTTTCTAACACACCCTAGGAAGACAAAAGAATTACCTGAAACTAAAAACATCTTTTTATCTTTCATCTTTAACATCATTTACAACAAATTTTTCACCTTAATATTGGCATATGGTTTTTAGAAATCCAATGTAGAGATAATTTTTTCAATAACATGAAACTCTTGGTTGAAAATAAACATAGCCATTTATCAGGTTAGGTTAGGTTTATTTCTTTTTCCTTTTATTAAAAATGAGAGATCAAGACTAAGTTTAAGATATCAACTTCCTGAGATTGCCAATAAATATAAACTACTTGATTTAATAAGTGAGTCACCATCACTCTATAAATATAAAAAGAAATTTAAAGGGATAGTTCTTTTTGCCTATGGTAGCGGGGACTGAACTTAAACTGATTTATTTATAAATTAGTTTATAAGTGACATCAGTGTCTCCATAAGTCTTTTTTTCAGCTTCTCCTCTCTCTATCTTTGTCTCTTTCTATGTACTCCATGTGAGTTATTGAGGTGTAATTCCTTCTCCTTTTTTCTCTCTCTCTTGTTAAAGGAGAAAAAAATGAGTTGCCTCCCTGTCTCCTTTGCATAAGATTTATGTATATCCTTTTTTGTTTAATAAAGTCAATTCAAGTCATAGAAACACTAGTACTGCTATTCCTACTATCTCACTGCATCACCAAACCACTTCTGGTCAATACAGCCACGTACGTTCCTTCTCCACCCCTGTATACTTAGAGCTTCACAGTCTATCCCCCTTCCAGAGGTGGATTACCATACTTAAGTTGTATAATCCTCGGAATTTCTTAGAAATACTAGTACTGCTGTTCCTGCATACTCGCATACTTAGTACTACGGTATTAATGCAGTACCGAGCCACTTCTGGTCAATACAGCCACTCACGTTATTTCTCTATCCCTCTCTACTTATAGCTTCACTCTGGATCCCCCTTCCAGATTTAGATTACCAAACTTAAATTGAATAATCCTCAGAATTTCATAGAAATATAATTACTGCTATTCCGAATATCTCACTGCAGTATCAAGCCACTACTGGTCAATACAGCCGCGCTCGTTCCTTCTCCACCCCTGACTACTTAGAACTTCACTGCCTATCCCCTTTCAGAGGTGGATTACCATGCTTACGTTGCATATTCCTTACAATTGTATAGAAATACTTGTAATATCTCACCATATTACCAAGCTGCTTCTGGTCAATACAGCCGCGTATGTTCCTTCTCTACCCATATCTACCTAGTGCTTTATTCTTTATCTATATCCTAGAGGTAGATACCCATTTTTACGTTGAATATTCTCAGAATTTTTGTAGAAATACTTTTACAGCTACTCCTACTAGCTCACTGCTGCTTCTGATCAATACAGCCACGCACGTTCCTTCTCCACTCCTATATACTTAGAGCTTTCACTCTTTATCCCCCTCCCCTCTATGGAGTCCTTTTTTCCTACAAATCCTCCAATACAACCTCTTCCCGCCCATTTAGGGACGGCCCTCTTTTCGTTTGTTCTCACATGGATGAATTGGTGACACCAAGCAGAACTTCAAAGAGTGGATCAAATTTTGGAAAATGTTGGGAGGGGGAAATCTTGAAGTGATTGCAACTATGTTCTTTTTTTTCCGAAAAAATTACTGGAAAAGTCTATTTTCAATTAAAACACAAAAATTAATTTATATCTAGCAGAAGGGGACAAAAATATAGGGAGGAGGAATGCTCCTAGATATGTTAAAAACTACATTACAAACAAAACTTATCATAGGCAACGCAATAGCGTTGCTTAAGTAAAGAACGATGATGGCACAACATTGTTCTTTTTTGTCGTTTTCTTTTTTCCTTTTTTTTTGGTTTGTTTAATCCAGGGCACTTCGTATCAAAGGAGTTGTTGCAGAAACTTCAAAAAGGAGTCATTGAATCAAAAATTGAAAGGGCTAGTGCCCTTTTTAATAGTCAAAAGTGAGTTGAGGACAACTACCCCCATCCCACACCTACCATTTCCCCAAGCACATCCAATCAAAATTTTGGGATAGTCATTTAGTTCAGCGTGGTTGAAAGTTTCGGAAATTATGTCTTTGAGGATAAAAACCCCCCACAGCCCTCAGGGCAAGAGTTTGTAAGTTATGCCCAAGGGGTATTTGTGGTTTTCATTGAATGCATTGTCGTATAAACTTCAAAAACAACTCATTCAATTGGAAATTGTGAGGGCTAGTGCCCTTTTTAATAGTCGAAATCGATTGGACGGAAAATGCCACCGACGACCACCATTTCCTCCAAACATTTCCAATCAAATTTTTGATATAGCCATTTTGTTCAATATAGATGAAAAATCCACAAATTATGTCTTTGAGGATGACAACCCAAACAGCCCTCAGGGCTGGGATTGTAAGTTATTCCCTTGGGGCCTTTAAGGTTTTTACAGAAAGCGTGGTCATATAAACTTCACAAGGTGCTCATTGGATGGATAATCAGAAGCTCTGGTGCCCTTTTGAGGAGTCAAAGTGATTCGAGGACAGTTACCCCCTTCGTCTCCCACAAACACACGTCGTACTGTCCCAAAATGTATCTAATTGAAATTTTAATAGCTATTTCATTCAAAATTGTCCAAATGCCATATAAAAATACTTTTAGGGTTGAAAAAAATCCCCAGAGCCTGGGGGAGAGGGTTGTTAATGATGACTGGGAGAATTTAAGATTTTTATTGATAGGATGATTGCATAAACTTTAAAGGAGGCTTATTTGATTCAAAACTAGAAGTTCTAATTCCCCTTTAAGAGTCAGATGTGATAGAGGGCAGTCAGCCCTCTCCCTCTCCCGACTACCCTTCTTCATTAAACAAATGTGATTAAAATTTTAAGATAGAGATTGTGCTCAAATAGTCTAAAGAATACATAACATTCCCTTTATGATTGACATAACCCCACAGTGCCCTAGGGATAAGGTTTTAAATCATGTCTTGGGGGCATATAAGCTTTTTTGAAATGAGTTGTCGTATAAACTTCAGATAGGGCTCATTTGATTTGAAATTGGAAGTTATAGGGCCCTTTTCAAGAATCAAAAGGATTTGAGAGCAGCTATCCCCCCTCCCTCTCCACGCTCATCATTTCCCGTAAAACCTATCAAAATTTGGAGATAACAACTTTGTTCATCGTAGCTGAAGAATCCGTAAATTATGCCTGTGAGGAAGACAATCTCCTACAGCTCTAAGAGCAAGGGTTTTAAGTAAGGCCCTGGGGCCATATAAGGGTCTTTTAAAAAGGGTGGTAGAATATGCTTTAGAGGGGCTCATTGGAATGGTAATCAGATGTTATAGTGCCCTTTTTCAAAGTCAAAAGTTATCAAAATGCAGATCTCCCCCCCCCCCCATACACACACACAAACATGTCCTGTTTTCACGAGATGGATCCAATGAAATTTTGAAACAGTTGTCTTATTCAAAATAGCCCAATGATAACAAGGCTTATAAGGTTGATACAAAACATCAGAGTCTGAGGGCAAGGGTTGTAAGTTATGTTCCTTGGGAATTTAAGGTTCTTGCGGAAGGGATGGTTGTATAAGCTTTAGAGGAAGATGGCTCATTTGGCTGAGATTGAAAGTTCTAGTGCCTGTTTAAGAATCAATAATGTTGGAGGTCAACTAGCCCCCCCCCCTCCCAAATACTCCTCATTTCACCAACCATATCTCATTGAGATTATGCAATGGCAATTTTATTTCAAATATTCCAAAGAACATATAAAAATGCCTCAAGGTTTGGCACAACCCCCCATAACCCTGGGACAAGCGGAATAGTTATGTCCTGGGGGCATATAAGGTTCTTATGGAATGTATGTAAAAGTATTCATGTTTGACTTCTACTTTCCCAAAATACAAAGGGTATTAAGGTGGGTCTTTCAGTGAAAGTTAAGAGTAGTGTTGAACTAAATCATAACATGTTATGTGTATATGGGTTGTTAAGAGGGTATACTCATTTGGAATTTCTAGGAAATATTAAGGGAGATGATTGATTTACCAAAGAGGCAATATTTGCACGCTACTACTAGTACAGCTACTGCTGCTTCTACTGCTACCGCGGGTACTATTGCTACTACCACTACAACTACTACTTCTGTACCGGGAACTAATAAGGCTAAGGATAGTGAAAAAATATCTAAGGAAATGTTGAGGGGAAAGTTAAACTAAATCAGTGCATACTGTGCGTAGACAAATTACTGAAACGGGTGTATCAGCAGTGTTTTTGGATCGGCTTACCAAATGAAGAGGAAACTTCAGGAACATCATGAGTGGGATGTTCAGTTGACCAAAAAGCAAAATGTACCTGCTACTACTGCTATTAATGCTGCTGCTATTATTGTTACCACTAATAATTATAGACTATTACTGCCACTACTGTTCCCACTACTACTATGATGCTAGTTGAATTAAGGCTACGAGCATGAAGGTCAAAATTTGACAGAATATGGAGGGGGAATTTGACCCAAATTTAAACACACTATGTGCATGCACATTGTCAAAAGGGTATATTTCAAGAAGTTATTTGGGTATCAAGCTGGAACATTCGGAGAATACTTAAAGAGGAAGATCAATTAACGACAAGGTAATATATGAACACCACTACTAACACTTAACCTGTCAAGGTGAAACTTCCGAGACATCATGAAAGCGATGTTCAACTGACCAAAACGCAATATACACATGCTACCACCACTATTAATACTGCTGCTACTACGACTACTACTAATGCAACACTAACACTGCAACTAATTCTGCTATGACCAAAACTACTGTGATAATAGTGCTTTTAAGGCTAGGTCTATGAGGGTAGAATTTAAGAGAATTTTATTGATGACTGGTGAATATCAGTAACCATTCAATATTCAGTGCGATAACACCTTTTTTGGACTTATTGAAAGGTTTTTTGTTGTTGTTTTTTTATACAAGAATACGCATTGAAAAAGTGTAAGTTGGGTTAGTGTAAACCCTGTCTGACTGGTTTTATCAAGTCTTTAGACATTTCACTGTGACTGTTATTAATTACCAGAATGTATTGGAACAGGTAGCTTTGCTAGCATTCTAGCCTTGCTATTATGTGTTGCCAAGTACTTATGAGGAGGAAAAAGAGATGAAAAAATCGGTTATTAATGTCAAGACAATTGTTTATTAAGGAGGAGAATGGGCAAATTAAGGGCTGATTGTTCATGAGTTAAGCTGTTCGCAGTAGATCAATTAACACCCCATAAAGCAAATTGCATGTTCCGCACCATATGGGTAAAAAAGAAGCTTTCTAGGTGAGCGTATTCTTTTGATTATTTATTTAAATTTATTGGACAGGTTCATTAGGAATTGCAAAAAAAAACGAAAGAAGCAGCAAGAGCTTCACAGTTCTAAGTATTCAAATGTCTCGGGAGGCATATCGGTTGAAAAATTATCAATAAGATCGTTAGCTGACAGCATAGCTATATCTTTCACAACATTGAAGGACAATTCAACTGCTTTACAAGGTCTAGTGGTTACTATGAAAGCAGTAGAAAATTGATTAACGGAAGTGGAAAAATCAGTTACGGATTCAAATAAGGAAATATCTGAATTAAAGCCGTGAGTTTCTGCCGTAGAAGGTGAAGTGTAAAATTTGAAGTTGCAAATTTCAATTTTGGCTAATGAAATATGAAGTTAAGAACAAAGTTGTCTACAGTTAATCAAAACCTCCAACGAGTAGAAAGTAAAGAAACGTGTAAGAATGTGATATTAGGAAACGTTTCGGCGAGTGACGCAGAATCAGCAAAAGTGGTGTTCGAAAAGGTCGTCAAAGATGGATTGGACTATGAATATAATTGCGATTTTTCAGTTTTGGGATATGGAAAAGAAAAAAAATATATACCAAAGTTGAGATGCATAACACAGAGACTCGACTGGCATTGCTGAAAAACACTAGAAAATTCAATAGAAAAGTTGTTATGAACTTTTCTAATATTTATTTGACAGATGATATGCCACTTTCTGTTAGAGAGACCTGTCACATATTACTGGCTTTTAGAAGGAAAATTGTGGACTGCCAAATCTGTGAATTGGACGTTTGGATTTCAGTTAGATTTAGTGATTAGTGAAATATCTTGTGAAAAATGAAGTTGGTTGTTTTGTTTGCATCATTATTTTGGTTATTTTTCTCTATTTATTTATTTTAGTGCTATTAGATGTGATATTTAGTGTTTGTTAAATTGTTTCTTAAGTGTGAGTTTCGAATGAATAAATGTTTATTTTTCTTTTTTCTTTGTTTCTCTTCTGGTTATAACTTAATTTATTTGCTTTGTACTATTTAACTAGGTTAGGTGCTGCTAAAAGGGAATGGTGATTGTTTTTTTTTGTGTTTTTTTTTATCAAGTTATGAGAGTTGAGAGCCTGTATTTAATTGTGACTGGTATTCGCCCTCTTCGACACCACAGACCATTTAGTTCTTTATTAGATAGTGGCTAGAGAACTTGCTATTCCCCTTGGGGCTCATGGCATAGTTGATTTTGACAATCAGAGGGTAAACTCTTATGATTATTTAATGAAAGTTTTAGTAGAAATTTGGATTTTATTGTTCCGGCTTCTGAACCCCCTGAAGGTACTAAAATTTTATTTCATTATCATTTTAATGATCTTAGGTGTCAACATGGTGGATCACATGATCTTAGGATTGTCCATTTGCATTGCCGAGGCCTTAACACAACTTTTGATTTTTTAGTTAATTTAGCTAATCTTGATTTATTCCATGTTCTAGCTTTAACGGAGACTTGGCTGGATGATCATAACTCTGCTCTTCTGGACATAACGGGTTACATTTTGCTTACAGGGAATTGAGAGCTACGTCAATACGGGGGGTCTCGCAGCCTATGTACGTCAAGATCTGCACGTGAAAATCCGTGATGATCTGCGCAAATATAATGAATATGGTGTGTGAAACACTAGTTCTAGATGCTAGATTAAATAATGTTGATTATATTTAGTCATTGTGAACAGGTCTCCCTCTAGCTCTATTAAAGAATTCTTTGAGAATTTACATGAAAAGCTGGTGAATGTGCAATCTAGTAATAAACCTTGTTTCATTCTTGGTGATTTAAAATCAACATGTTAGATATCGAGTCTTCGGTGGGTTCTCAGCTTTTAAATCTATGTATGTCTAAAGAATGTCAAAAGGTTTAGTACGTACGATTAACATTCCGACTAGAGTTTCTAGGACTTCTGCAACGCTTTTGGACAATATATTTTCAAATGTACCTTTTAGATCTCCAGGAGTTGCTGTAAATGTTGAATCTGACCACTTTGTTGTTTATGCTGAATTTAAGGTATTTACTTATAAGCGACTAAATTCTGACTTGAGCAAAAGATATGTGGTCTTAGATAAAAATGCCCTTGTAAAAATAATTAATAATTTAGTTCAAGTTGATTGGATGTCCCTGATTGGAGAGGAAAATGATGCAAATAGTATCTTGTGTTGAAGGGGATGTTGAAAAAAAGGTGCTATGTGCATACTGCTAATAATACTACTATTGCTACTACACATGCCAAGAGTATTAAAGTGAAGCTCTCGTGGAAAAATTTAGCTGTATACTGAACTAAATCAAAACAAACTATGATCATGTAGATTTTCAATAGTGTGACAAACCAATATCACAATAACAGCTTATATTATTAAGTTAGACTTTTCAGGGTAAGTTGTGGCAGATTTTGAACTAGCCAGAAGACACTATGTGTATACAACTGTATCTCTAGGGCTATTGCCTAGGTCAATCCCCCACACTTATGCAATTTGCTCATTATGTTTTTAAAAACTAAAGGTTGCTTAAGATTAAATAAGAGACACTGTGTGTATGCTTACTGCCAATAAGATATATCAGCAGCATCCCAAGAATGACTGAGGATATTATGTTCAAACTTTCAGGGCTACTTCTATTACTGCTTCTGCTCTTAAAATTTAAATAAATTAAAGGAGTATGAGTGTACCCAAGCTGGCAAAGAGCAACATTCAGAGACGGATGGCTCATTTGGTTCTAATTGGAAGTTCTAGTGCCCTTTTAAAAATTAATAGTGATGAAGCTCAACTACCCCCTCCCCCTCTCAACTACCCTTCTTTTCACCAACCGCATCTGATTGAGATTATGCGATGGCAACTTTGTTTCAAATAGTCCAAAAAACATACAACAATGCTCTAGGATTGGCACAACCCCCCCAAGAACCCTGGGAAAAGGGCAATAGTTATTCCCTGGAGGCATATAAAGTTTTGTGGAATGCATGTAAAGGAGTGCATATTGGACTTCTACTTTCCCAAAACACGAAGGGCATTAAGGTGAGTCTTTAAAGGAATGTTGAGAGGAGTGTTGAACTAAATTATAACATGTTATGTGTATATAGGTTGTCAAAAGGGCTTAACTCAGGAAAAACTGAGTATATTAATTTGGAATTATCAGGAAATGATAAGGGAGATGATTAATTTGCCAAAAAGGCAATATTTGTCCGCTGCTACTACTACAACTATTGCTGCATCTACTGCTACCAAAAACACTATTACTACTACCACTACTACAACTACAACTAATACTTCTGTAAGGAGAACTAATAAGGCTGAGGATATTGAAAGAATATCTAAGGCAATGTTTAGGGGAAAATTGAACTAAATCAATACAGGCTATGTGTATACAAATTGCTGATACGGTTGTATTAGCAGTATTTTTGGAATGGCTTATCATATCAAGAGTATATAATATCAAGAGTATTCAGTTGACCAAAAGGCAAAATGTACCTGCTACTACTGCTATTAATGCTACTGCTACTATTGTTCCTACTAATAATTATGCACTTTTACAGCTACTGCTATTTTTACTACTACCACTACTATTATGATACCGGTTGAATTACGGCTACACGTATAAAGGTGAAAATGTGACAGAATAGGGGGAATTGAGGGGGAATTTGAATTAAATCAAAACACACTAAGCACTTGCAGATTCTCAAAAGAATTGACTTGGTTATTAAGTTGAAACTTTCGGAGAATACTTAAGGGGGAAGATCAATTAACAGAAATAGTAATATATGCATATCACTACTAACACTTAACCTGTCAAGGTGAAACTTCACGGATATCATGAAAGCGATGTTCAACTGACCAAAAAGCATTATGTGGATGCTACTACAGTTATTAATACTGCTGCAACTACTGCCACTGCTAATGCAACACCAACACTGCAACTACTTCTACTATCACCGAAACTACTGTGATAATAGTAATATTAAGGCTAGGTCTATGGAAGTAAAATTTAAAGGAATATTAATGGCAAATTCGAACTAACAAAAGCCAAAATAAAGGATCTTCAGAATTGATTTGTGCATTGAGTTGGAACTCTCAGAGAATACTTAAAAGGGAATATCAATAGACCAAAAAGATAAAAGCGCACACTACTAATAATATTACTGCTACTGCAGCATTTAATAGCACTACTACTACTATTACTATTACTCCAACTACTACATCTATCGCAACTACTTGTAAGATTAAGAGCATTAAGACGAAAATTTCAAGAAGTATATTAATACAGGTTATCAAAAGAGCAAATCGACAAAATCATAGCAACGGCTGATTATATTAAGTTGAGTAACTATACAACCGCTGTTACTACTATGAAGTAATACCTAAGGGTATGAAGGTGAAATTTTCAGAGAATGTTTCTAAAAATTTCTATTGTACGGATGCAAATCTGTCTTACTTATCCAGGTTGTCAAAAGGGTATATCAGTATTATCTTAGGAATAGGCTCCTGTGTGGAAGTAAAACATAAAGCACTGGATGTGGGGGATGCTGAACTAAAGAAAAAACAATCTTTGTATCATATTACTGCTGCTCCTACTCCTACTGCTGCCACTAAAGCTATGAGTACTACTATTAATTTTACTCCAGCTCCTACTGCTATAGCTACTGCTGCTACTACAACTACTAATAATAGACATATGGGTATCAAGGCAAATATATTTGGCAACACTGTAACTGTACTGACATAAATCGAAACACACTATGCTCACATAGGTTGTCGAGTAGAGCGTATCTATAATGCTCCAGGACCGATTGGTATTAAGTTAAAAATTTCATCCGGTGTTGAAGGGGATGTTGAAAAAAGGTACTATGTGCATACTGCTACTAATGCTACTAACTATTACACAAGGTGAGGGTATTAAGGTGAAGTTTTCAAGGAACATTCAGGCGGATGCCGAACTAAATCAAAACGAAGTATGATCATGTAGATTATCAACAGTATGACAAAGTAATATATCAATAACAGCTTATATTATTATGTTAGGCCTTTCAGGGTAAATTATGACAGATTTTAAACTAGCCAGAAGACATTGTGTGTATACTTTTGATACCGAACTAAATCAAAACGAAGTTATAGCTGAACAGTCTTATAACTGTATCTCTAGGGCTATTGCGTAGGTCAGCTCTGTACAGTAATGCAATATGCCCATTATGTTTAAGAACTAAATTTTGCCTGTTTATGCCCATTAATTTTGCCTGATTATGTTTAAGAACTAAATTTTGCCTTCATACTAAATCAAAAAGCACCTGAGTACGCTGACTGCCAATAAGACATATTAGCAGTATCCCAAGAATGACTAAGGGTAATATGTTCAAACTTTCAGGGCTATTTCTATTACAACTTCTGCTCTTAAAATTTAACTATATCAAAAGTGGGTGAGTGTATCCAAGCTTTCAAAGATTATAGATAATTTCTTTTTGCGAATGGTATGAAGTTTTATTTTTCAGGTCAACTAGAGAAGGAATATAACTAAATTAAACGCTAGTATTTGTATCCAGATTCTTAAAAGGGTGTATGTTGTTAAAAAATTTTGAAAATTTTTCTCCAGTATACAACTAGCAGGCAAAACTATAAATTCTTAAAGAACACCGAAAGCTTTGAACTATTATTTTCTTTTTCCCTGAAAAGACTAATGTCAATTTAAAATAAACAGAAATTGATTTAAAAACTTTTTCCACTAAATAAGTGTTTCATAGAAAATTAAAGAACTCCATTAAACCAAATATTAAAATCAAATAATCTATCAAGCGTAAAACTACAATGAATCAGCATCGATAAATAAATGAAACCCAAAACGAACAGAAATTACAATAAATAACAGATTGAGACTCAAAACGAGCAGAAATTAACATGAGTAGGACTCAAAACCCTTATGCCTACCCAAAGCTAGAACATAATTTGCACTTTAATGAAAAAAATACCATGTTTTCACTTTTTAACTTTAATAAATCAGATATTATTAACATTTTAAGGAATAAATATCAGCATATGCGTATTAAGCTGATAATACACATTCATTTGAATTTTTGCAGTAAAGTACAAGTTAAGTTCTTGCCTTAAGACGGCATAGGGGTTCTCTTTTCATATAATGTCAAATATTTTTCACTCTACTGTCAAAACAATACAGAACAAATGTGAAAAATTTTAAGACTGTGTAGACAAGCCAAATTGTTTTATTTGATCCGTTTGTCCATTGTCGCAAGCTTTTAAAATATAGTGCGAAACATTGTAGGAATATAATAACAAGAAAAATGACACAAAAATACCTGTTTTGCAATTTCCGCCATTCAGTTGCTATCCCCCATTCATAGTGAAAACACCTAAACTCGTTTAACCAGTGTTATAATTTGTTTGTGTCATATCGGATGCAGGAAATTGATTTGGATTAGCCTGCTGCAAACCTCTTTGGATAATATTTGGCGCTATTTGAAGCTGGGGGGTCGTAAAAAAGCCCCCTTGCGTGTAAGTCTTTGTCTCATGTTCATTAGAGTTACTAATTAGTAGTTTACGATGTCATCTTGGAAAATCGGAGATGTTGCGGTTACTAAGTTTCAGGGTTATCCCTTGTGGCCATTTAAAATTATTGGTGAAGTCAAACAAGCGTCAGGTCCAGCAAAATTCGCCGTTTTCTGCTATGGGTCGCATGATTTTCAAACATTCTCTACCCAAAGCCTCCACGACGTCAAATTAAAAAGAACAGAGGCACTGCAAAAAACTACTAACTAGGCCAAGCTCGCTTTCTATGAAATGGACAATGATCCAGATATCTACAAGCCATACTTGGAAAAATATGGTACTAAGCGCAAGGGCACTGTTCCTAACAGCACCGATCAACCAGGACACCTTTCGAAAAATCCTCTGTCAAATCTAAGTCCGGATATAGGCAACCAATCTTCTGACCTGAGCATCAGACTAACTCAGACCCAACAAGAATTGGAAGCTGTAAAAGCGAATCTCAGAGAAGAAATCTCACGCAAAGTTTTAAAAGAGAATAAATCTCAAGCTTTTAAAATATAGTGCGAAACATTGTAAGAATATTAAAACGAGAAAAATGACACAAAAATACCTGTTTTGCAATTTCTAGCTAATATTAACAAATAATTAATACTATTTGACTAATTAACTTAACTAACTTAATAATTAACTTAAATTTACTTTACCTTAATTAACTAACTTTAATTAACTTAATATTAACTAATATTAATAAGCGATATGTTGGTCGATCACCTTTTAACACCTAATTAGTTAGCACTTCTTTCTAATACTATCAGAAATTACTTTTCACCTTATTTTTTATGAAATGGAAGCCTACCTGGGACGTAGACAGACAGAAATGGTTTGCTTTCTTAAAAGCAGGGGAATCAAAAAGTGATAATTTGATTCCCAGCTCTTTTGCTGCTTCTTTTATTCCCATCAGGTGTATGTCAATACCCCTACCAAGGATGTTGTCAGTCATTATTTTAGTTTGAGCATTGACTGCTCTTTTAAACTTGGAAAGCCTTTCTTCATTCTAGAAATAAAAATGACAAAAGTAAATAAATAAGCTATTGATTAAACCTTGATGATAGCTTTGAAACACACCATAAATAATGTATTTTAAAACACATTTCTTAAAAAAAATCAGGAGAGATTTGCCTTTTAAGACCCAATCAATACTTTAGGTAGGGTCTTCATGCCTAGGATAAAAAAAAACTTCATTTCCCTGTGAAACTTTTGAGCTTTGACCTATTTCAAATAAAATTTATAAATATAACACATATCTAGAGTTCTGAATGCTAATAAGGCTTTAGATAGTCTATGCTACTATATATTATATTGCATAATCACTTTCTTGCAATGTTGAACAGTTAATAAAAAAATGGTTTTAGCTCAAGACTGAACTTTCTATTTTTTTGTGTCCTTGTATTTAAAATCTAAAAATATTTTGGGTACGAAAACATCTTTGTCTTTAGAATATAAAGTCAAATATTCAGATTTGACTAGGAAAAATAGATTTTATTTGAGAAAGGCAAAAATATATACATCATATACAGAGTAATGCAAAGCGTAATAATTTTAGTAGTCTCAAGTATTCACGGCATACCTTAAAGGTTCAATCGGAATTTTGGAAATCAACAAGTCAATTAACTAAACTATACAGCTATATTTGTTTCTCTAATATTTATTTGGCTAATCTAAATATATAATAAATGACTTTAGATTGCGGCATATCCTCTTGCAAGAGTCCTCTGTAAAAGGCTACATATTCAGAAACAAAAAAAAAGCTGGATACTGAAAAAATAAGTACATGATCTGAATTTAAAAACTCAAAACTTGCAACAAATAACTGCAAAGCCATTTTTTGAAGCTAGAAAAATGCGTTTAGTTTAACTGTAGCGGCTGAAGACAACAGCAAAGGTTTTATCCCGCTAAGCAAATAATAGCGATCTTTGGAAATCTCTATCTAGTTTATATGAAAAGAATAAGCACCTAATTAAATAGGGCATCTAGAAATATATAATTGATAAATAAAAATAATCTCCTTTTTATTGTGAAAATTAAATAAAAAAAACAAGTTTTTTTTAAATGAAATTAAGGAGTAACATTAAAACTTAAAACAAACAGAAATTATTCCATATATGAAAAGGGCTTTTCTTCTTCAACGCCTTGCTCTTGACGCTAAAGTTAGACTCTTTCTCTTAACTCCACCTCTTAAAACAGTAAAAAACTTTAGCGTAAAGAGCGGGGCGTTGAAGAGAAAAAGCCCCTTTCATATACGGAATAATTTCTGTTCGTTTTAAGTTTTAATGTCGCTCCTTACTTTCATTTAAAAAAACTTATTTTTTTTGTTTAATTTATGGACGTTTTTTAATTAATGCATGTTTAGAGCTTGGCTCTCCGAACATAAATAATTAAAATGAAATTTGCATATTATTTGGGGGGGGGGTAAATGACTTTCTCATAGTTTTAATTACAAGATTTCAAGAAAAAGGAGCGAGGGAGGAAGCCTAGTTGCCCTCCAATTTTTTGATTACTTAAAAAGGCAACTAGAACTTTTAATTTTTTATAAACATTTTCATTAGTAAAATATATACGTAATTTACGAATTAATTTACGTAACGAACTTCTATATTCGTATGTTTTTATTGCGTATATGAGGGGTTCACCCTCGTCGATACCTCGCTCTTTACACTAAAGCTTAAATTTTGTCCCAACTCCATAATAATGACCCTCGAATCACAAAGGCCGTAGAATAAATATTTGAAATAACTAAAAATACTTTCGCGTAAAGAGCGAGGTATTAGGAGGAGATAAACCCCTCATGTGTATAATAATTTCTGCTCGGTTTAAGTTTTAATGCTGCTCCTCACTTTCAGTAGAAAAAACACTTTTCACATTTATTTTTTCATTGTTTTTTTTTTAAATAATGATAGAAAATCCTACGCCCCCTTCATTGAAAGTCTCTTCCCCCTTGAGAAATTTTTCCATGGAAGATCCTCCCACGTAGCCCCCCCCCCACCTCAACTCCCTCCGCCAAAAAACCAAAAAAATCCCCCTGAAAACGTCCGTACACTTCCCAGTAACCATTATTATATGTAAACACAGGTCAAAGTTTGTAACTTGCAACCCCTCCCACGGGGACTGCGGGGGAGTAAGTTGTCCCCAAAGACACCATTATTAAGCTTTTCGACTATGGTGAATACAATGGCTATCTCAGAATTGTGATCCGGTGACTTTGGGGAAAAAATGAGCGTGGGAGGGGGCCTAGGTGCCCTCCAATTTTTGGGTCACTTAAAAAGGGCACTAGAACATTTGATTTCCGTTAGAATGAGCCCTCTCGCGACATTCTAGGACCACTGGGTCCTAGAATGACCCAGATGACCCACAAAAAAACAAACAAATAAACACGCATCCGTGATTTGTCTTCTGGCAAAAAATGCAAAATTCCACATTTTTGTAGATAGGAGCTTGAAACTTCTACAATAAGGTTCTCTGATACACTGAACCTGATGGTGTGATTTTCGTTGAGATTGTATGACTTTTAGGGGGTGTTTTCCCCTATTTAAAAAAAAGGCAAATATTCTCAGGCTCATAACTTTTGATAGGTAAGTCTAATATTGATGAAAGTTATATATTTAAAATCAACATTAAAATACAATTTTTTTTTATGTAACTATTGGTATCAAAATTCCATTTTTTAGAGTTTCGGTTACTATTGAGCCGGGTCGCTCCTTACTACAGTTCGTTGCCATGAACTGTTTGATTTCAAATATGTAAATTTCATTAACATTCATCTTATCCATTAAAGAGAACTGAGCCTGAAAAAATTTGCCTGATATTCAAAAAAGTGTACAACCCTTAAAAGTCACGGAATCTTAATGAAAACCAAACAAGAACATTCAGGGTGTCTAAAACACTACCGTTCAGGTTGCAAGCTCTTATCTACAAGATATGGAATTTTGTATTTTTTGCCAGTAGAAAGATCATATATGCGTGTTTATCTGCTGTTTTTTGCTTGTTTAATTTTCTAGGGGTGATCGCATCAACACATTGGTCTTAGAACATCGTGAGAGAGCTCACTCGAACCGAAAATAAAGGTAATAATGCCCTATCTACGTGACCAAAGAGATTGTGGGGGCAACTCAGCCCCCTCGCCCGCACCTTTTTCGCAAAATTGCCAGGGTCAAAATTTTGAGATAACCATTTCGTTCATCATAGTTGAAAAACACAATTACTTTGCCTTTGGATATAGTACACCCCCCCCCTCACAGCCCCAGGGGAAATATCTTTAAGTTATAAAATTTTCAGTATTTATTTATTATAATTTATAGTATTTATTATTAGGAAATTTGCACATATTTCTGAGTGTTGGGGGACAAATTTTCTACTCGAGGTTTTTCCACGGGGGAATTTTCCATGGGGAGGGAAGTTTCTAGGGGGTGAACTTGTTAGGGGAAATTATACACCGGGAGATTTATCCAAAATTCCTGTTCAAAAATCCTTTCTATATTTCTTACTTTCTCTTTTCTGCCTCATTTTTACTCGTGGAGTTGCTAAGGGCAATTACCCGGGGTTTCACTGGGATTGAATTGCCTAAAAGATATTTCCATGGGGAGGGGAAACTCTCCTTGGAGGTAGGGCTAGATTTACTGGCACTATTTAAAACACGATGAGAAATTAAATAAAAAAAACAAGATTTTTAACTGAAGTGAAGATTAATATTAAAGCTTTAAACGAGCAAAAAGTAATACGTATAGGATGGGGGTTTCACCCTCCTCAGCACCTCGTTCTTTACGGCAAAATTTGAATTCTGCCCCAATTCTTTAAGAGCGACTCCTGAAACACAAGGTTCGTTTAATTAAAACAATAAGAAGCTTTTTTGAAAGTACTTAAAAAACTTTGACGTAGAGAACAAGGTGTTGTGGAGAAGGCAACACCCTTCATATACGTAATAATATCAGTTCGTTCCAAGTTTTAATGCTGTCTTTACTTTCAGTTGAAATAAAAAATTGTTTTTTTATTGAAGAACAACCAGGAGCAGTAGCCTGCTAAGCCAAAAAAAATGCAAGAGCGCCATTTGCGCTCTGCTGAAAATTTTTTTTATATATAATACCGTGTTTTAATTTTCTTAAAACATCAACAACTATAAAAATTATATCTTTTATCGTCTTTATTATCTTTTAATTTTTAAAATTATATTTTAATTTAATTTAATTAATTTAATTAATTAATTAATTAATTTATTTATTAATTAATTAATTATTTAATTAATTTAATTTTAATTTTAATTTAAATATTATAATTTTAAAAATTATATAAAAAATATAGGTGAACCAATTTCTTAAAATAAGAGTACTGCTACCTGTCCCGTTCCCTCCTTATAAAAACCTGCAAACGGTTTGACCGTCATATGTATTCCTTTGTAAAATGTTTCGGACTCTGTGGTTTTTATTCACTAAAGCATCAATAATAACAACAACAAAAGAAAGAAATGAAAATAGTAACCAAGATTACTAAAAGAAAAACAATGAAAGTAGACTGACTGTTTAATTTATAATGAGGTTCGTTGCTTGAAGGTGTCCGTAATTTTTGATTTAATAAAGTTATAAAAGGGAAAATTTTTACATTATACTTTGTTTTCAGTGAAGTCTTAATCTAAACCTCGGGTTGAGGTAAAACGTGTTGAGGTAAAACTTGATCTAAAACTTGTGGTATGAAGAACTAATTTTTGGATAAAACCCTGTTTTAAATTGTGAGTGATTTCCCAGAGGACACTTATTTGAAGATTTTTGTTTATAATCGGATTACCTTTTGTTTGATTATTTTGACCGCTGTCAATTCCCCTGGGAACAATTAATTTAGCTAATCGTTGCCGATTGAAAGTTGCCAATAGAAGATTTTTTTTGTTAGATTTTATAGAATGAGCAAAATTAATAGAATCAAATTGGATCAAATTTCAACCTTTTCTTAAGGTGTATCGACAGTACAGCGTGGATCACTTGGGAGCAAGCAGAAGAGAAGAGAGAACAATGCAGAGCCAGCAGGTTGTATGGTCTCCAGTCTTGAACTTTGTTTACCATGCCTGGCCTGTGGGGAATGTTCATGCCGATATTGGGGAAACTTGTGTGGACTTTTTTAGTATATGCGTTAATAGAAGCAAATGAAAAAATGTGGAATTTTGCAAACAGCACAAATTGCTCAAGTGACCAAAAAAAACTACAAATAACTATATAGACATGCTTAAAAATTTTGAATAGTGCGATGAAAAGCAAATATTAGAAACCACGGTAGTAGTATCCCGTCCAGGGTTTTCAGCATATAAATAGCCGCTACTCTTTTTTCTTCTTCTATTGATTTTAGATGATGAAGAAGTTTACTGGCGATTTTTCTTCAATTGAATTTCTTCTTCGGCGAACACTTTCTACGTTATAATCTATTTGACGCACGGAGAATTACATGTCACGCTTAATAAAATGATTAAATGATTCACGTGTTTTCCTATGACAACAATAATTGACATGCGCGGGAAGAACCAATTACTAGAAATTGGTTATGTTTGAAGTGCACCTTTTTGTTAACTTATGCTTTAGAAGGTATTATCAAATAATATTTGGGTGTTGTTCTTTGCTTATTTTCTATTAATAGAGTCTTATACAATATTTTAGCTCTAATGTGCTATAAGAGACGTAATAAGTGCGTCACAAACATTATAAAATCATGAAACCAGAGAAAAAGCAGTTAAAAAAAACAGATGAGAAAAACTGATACAGAATAAAATATAATATGATATGAAAGAACCAAGAATTAAAGAACGGTGGGAAACCTAGCAACCAATTCCAAGGGGAGAATTGTTATTAGAGGTAAATATCAGCAATATTAAGAGATATTTCTAATGGGTTTTAGTGAAAATGCCCCGTTTCTTTGATCCAAGACTATGCATATTCACGCCACCATGACAATATGTGGCTGGCCCACTTTAACAAGAAATTTCAGTGGGAGGATTGTTATTAGAGGCAAATTTAAGCCATATTTATAGGTATTTTTTGTGAGGTCATAATGAAAATGCATTGTTTCAATCGCTCTATTGGATGCACCTGCAACAATAAAGAGACATATTTTTGTATTCAGTTATTTCTTAGAGGTTTTAGTGAAAATGCAACGTTTCTTTGAGCCAAGACCACCGCGACAGTATGTGGCAGGCCCACCCTAGAAAGCGATTTCTGGAGGAAGGGTGGTTATTAGAGAAAAATGTAAGCTATATGAAAAGTTCTTTCCAAGAGGTCCTAATGAAAATGGATCGTTTCAATTGCTCTATTAGACGCACCTGTAACAAAAAAGAGACACATTTTTGAATTCGGTTATTTTTGAGAGGTTTTAATGAAAATGCCGCGTTTTCTGTGCCAAGAATATGCATATTCATGCCACCGTGACAATATATGGCTAGCCCACTCTAGCAAGCGATTCAAGGGCGGTTGTTATTAAAGATAAATTTAATCCATATTAAGAGATATTTCTTAGAGGTTTCAATGAAAATGTATCATGTCTATCGCTCTTTTAGACGCACCTGCTAGGAAAAGAGATTTATTTTTGCATTCGGTTATTTCTGGGAGACCTTAATAAAGATGTCACGTTTCTTTGAAACATGACCCACCCTAACAAGTCATTTCACTGGGTGTTTATTATTAATTGTGAATTTAAGCCATATTGAGAGATATTTCTGAGAGGTCTTAATCAAATTGCCTCGTTTGCTTTGACTGGGTATTAGTTTTTAGACCCCCCACCTCCAAAAAATCTTTTAACGCCTCCCACCTTAACTTTAAGCTTTAGAACATGCTAGTCAAAGCAATTCATGTCACCTTGGTGAACTATGAGTAGCACACGCTTCAATCTTAATGAATTGGGACAAAAAGTTAAACTTTAGCATAAGAAGTTGGGGATTGAGGAGAAGACAGCCCCCCCCCCCCCATATATTCTGCTGAATACTTCTTGTTTCTTTTAAGTTTTAACGTCGCTCTTTCTAAATGTTAGGAGGGCTACTACCTCTTAAACCAAAATCTTCTAAGTCAGGATTTTGATTGCCTTTATTGAGGGGAGTTCTGTTTTTAATAAGTAACTTTTAATAAGTAACTTTAAAATTGAAACATATTGCATATTCATTGTCTGGCTGGCAAATGTTTTTGTCTGGATGAATTTAGGATGAAACATTGAAGCGTGTAGTTTGAGAAATGAGGGAAAGAAACCTTTCCTCTCGTTGCGGAAACAATAATTTGGTCTGAACAACAGAAACCATGATTTAGAGAGTAGGGTTTGAGGGGCCAGTAGCCTTCATCACACTTGGTTAGTCCTCAATGTGCTGTTAAAAATGAATGGGAGTTTACATGTAAAAAGGTTTTTTTTAATTAAAGCAAAGAGTAACATCAAAATTTAAAACAAATAGAAAATTATTTCTTGCCCTTGGCATTACAAACTTTACTTAAAAGTTTTAATTTTTGTCCCTCGCCCTAAATGCTTTAAGAATGACAGTTTAAGCACAACGGTAATTGGGATGGACCAAAAAGAATTATTGGTAATATTAAAAAAATAAGAAACTAAAGAGCTGATCGATATTAAAAGGCTTTAAAAAGACAATCTCGGATTAAAAATTTAAAAAGACAATCGGTTGTATATTTGTTGCCCTAATAAATATTCCAATGTTGCTTTATAAAGCTTTATCGTAAAGAGAGAGGGTCTAAGGAGGGGGCATTCCCCTTCCATTTGGAGTCAGTTTTTGCTTACAATCCAAAGGGCTTGTTATTTCTTAGTTATTATATAGGATTTATGGAACCTATTATTCACAATTGTAACTCGTACTAAAATGTCCTTAGCTTAAAGACCTGCCCCTATACTAAGACATACATGAAAAAAACAATTAAATCCATCTTAAATAATCAAAGATCGTTCAAAGTCTAATTATTATGCTATCAGTTACTGTAAGAAAAAATAATATTTCAGACTTTGCAGTGGGCTCTAAGGCAACGCAAGCTCTGCAGTATTGTTTCAGCCCAGATAAACGGACAAAAGCTAAATAAATTTTAAACTGGTGAACGAATGATACAGCAACGTTGATTTTCTCTGTTCATGCCATGCAGTAACATTAAGGCTTACCAACGCTCCCTCGCTGGTCATAGCTTTCACCCATTCTAAAGCCTCTGGAGTGGCCGCCCGAATACAATCTACACGGCCTTTCCGGAAGCGTCTTGTGGAGGCACTTTCATAAGTTGCCCCTAGACAGCCATATATCCTAAAACGTTATAATATTTCACACCTTTTTACATAGACATTAGCGATAGAAAACGAAGGACTACAAACAAGAGGGCCAACCAAAAATAAACTTGAAAGAAAAGTAGATGAAAAGGCTCCAATCCATATAAAAAGAAATAGCAGGGCCCTTCCAAAAATCGTTTAAAATGCAAAATAGGAACAGCAAAAATTTATCAAAACATTTGGGCTGTCAAATATATTGCCATAAATAGCTTCGAAAATTATGCAAAGTAAGCTTATTAGTAAAATAAAATTTCAAAGTGTGACAGAATCCCAAAATGTTCCTTTATTTTTAACAATACTAGCACAAACCTTCACAGAATTTCCACTGTAATGAATACACTTTAGGGCTCTTTGTACAATTAAATAAAAAATAACAAGTTTTTCAACTGCAACTAAGGAGCGACATTACAACTTAAAACGAACAGAAATTATTCCGTATATGAGAGGGGTTGTCACCTCCTCAACGCCTCGCTCTATACGCTAAAGTTTGGCTATTTCTCACAACTGTACTTTTTAAAACAATAAGAAACTTTAGCTTAAAGAGCGAGGCGTTGTATAGGGGATTACCCTTCTCATATACGGAATAGTTTCTGTTCGTTTTAAGTTGTAATGTCGCTCCTTAGTTGCAGTTAAAAAAACTTGTTATTTTTTAATTAACTTCTGAATGTTTTTAGTTAATGCATGTTTTAATTTTGGCTCGCCACACATGAATAATTAAAACGAAATTAGCATTTTAATTTCTTTTGTTTAAATGGCTTTCTCATAGTTTTGGTCGGACGATTTTGATAAAAAAAAGGGATGGGAGAGGAGGCCTAGTTATAATCCAATTTCTGGTTACTGAAAAAGGCAACTAGATTTTTATTTTTTTACGAACGTTTTTGTTAGTAATAAATATACGTAACTTACAAATTAACCTATTTAACGAAATTCTATATTTGTATGTTTTTATTACGTAAATGAGGGGGCTCTCCCCCTCGTCAATACCTCGCTCTTTACATTAAAGCTTCAATCTGGTCCCAATTCTTTAAGAATGACCCCTGATTCACAAAGGCCGTAGAATAAATAGTTTCAATTACTAAAAATACTTAAGCGTAAAGAGTGATGTGTGGTGAAGGAGAGGAACCCCTTATATACGTAATAATTTCTGCTCGTTTTAGGTTTTAATGCTGCTCCTTACTTCCACCTGAAAAAACTTCTTTTTTATTTATTTTCTCATTTTTTTAAATAATGCTAGAAAATCCTGCGGCCCCTTCATGGAAATTTTCTTCCCTCACGATAAATTCCTCCAGGAAATATCCTCCCATGTAACACCTCCCCCCAACCCTCTTCAATGTGAAAGAGTTCCCCTGAAAAAGTCTGTACACGTCCCAATAACCATTACTATATGTAAACAATGATCAAAGTTTGTAACTTGCAGCTCCTCCCCTGGGGACTGTGGGGTACTACGTCGTCCCGAAAGACATAATTATTAGGTTTTTCGACTATGCTAAACAAAATGACTATCTCCAAATTTTGATCCAGTGACTTTGGGAAAAATATGAGCGTGGGAGGGGGCCTACATGCCCTCCAATTTTTTTGATCACTTCAAAAGGGCACTAGAACTTATAATTTCCGTTAGAACGAGCCCTCTCATGACATTCTAGGACCACTTGGTCGATACGATCATCCCAGGGGAAAAGAAAAAAAAAACAAACAAATAACAACCCATCCGTGATCTGTCTTCTGGGAAAAAATACAAAATTCCACATTTTTGTAGATAGGAGCTTGAAACATCTACATGGGGTTCTCTGATAAGTTGAATCTGTTGGTGTGATTTTTGTTAAGATTTTTCGACTTTTAGAGTGCATTTTCCCCTATTTTCTAAAATAAGGCAAATTTTCTCAATTTTCTCGTAATTTTGACAGGTAAAATTAAACTTGATGAAACTTACATATTTAGAATTAGCGTAAAAAATGCGACCCGGTTAGGGTAGAATCTGAATGGAGAGTGTCTTTTCAGAAAAATGTATGCCGTCCGAGGGTGGGTTATTGCCTATAAAAAAGAAAAGTGTAACAACCAACCTTCCCTCTACTCAAACCTTACTACCCTGGCTTTTTTTTCAAGGAGAGAGTATTTGACTTTACCTTCTTAGAAAATTATTTGCAGGGCTCTTTTTTGTACATATTTAACTTTATCTGAATCTTCCCTGGAAAGCCAGGGTGCCGTAGACAAGCATATTGGAGATGAAGGTGGACCAACGAAGCTTAAATCCTTACTTACTTGTACTTGTGGCGGGATTCAGGCGTTTCCACCTCGCCCGGCATCCAGGATCCTTGTGACCTCTTTCGACCAGGATTCACGATCTGCTGCTAATTGCTCTGCGAACTGGAGCCACTGGGCCGACCATCTATGTCCAAATTTCTTAAAGCCACCAATGGGATCCAGTTCAGACTTGATCAGGATCCACCAGTTCATTCTTTTGCCTTCCTTGATGCCTCTTCCAAGAGTTGCAGGGCTCAACTAGGGGGATTCTATGGGGCAGGTATTTTGGTGGTCTTCGCAGGACGTGACTCAGCTATTCTAAGCGGCACTTTTTTGACGGTGGTAGCGACATCTCTTGCAGAGTTGGCGAATATCGGAGTTAGATATACGATCTTGCCAGCGAATTCTAAGTATTTGGCGTAAGCATCCATGTTCGAAAGCAGATAGTGCTCTCTCGTGTTAAAGTTTCAAGGACCAAGTTTCACATCCATAGAGTAGGATGGTTCGAATTATGGCCGTATAGATTTGAATTTTCGTCAGAATTGAAATTTCTCGGCGGCTCTAAAGGGGCATTCGAAGTGATGTGAAAACAAACTGCGCCTTATGTGTTCGTTGCTGGATGTCTAAGTCTGAAGTACCATCAGTTCAAAGTAGGGAGTCTAGGTAGGTAAAGCACTCAACCCTTTCTAACTGAGTTAAGTCCACGCTCAAAGATATTTGGTTCGGATGGTTCATGACCATAAATTTAGTTTTATCTGCGCTTACTTTCAGTCGAATCGGACTTGACCATTCGATAATATCATCTAGCATCTTTTGAGCATGTTCAGGGTCAGAGAGGAGTCCAACATCATCAGCGTAATCCAAGTCGGTCAAGGACATATTTTTTTCCAATTTGGGCACCAATTTGTTGCATTAGGGCATTTTCTAGCACCCAGTCTATCAGTAATTAAGCAGGATTGGAGAGAGAACACCGCCTTGCTTTACTCCACTTTCGACTAGGAATTCTTCAGTTTCCTCGCCATAGAGGCGAGGAGGTGTTCCTATTCTTGAATCCTTAAAGAATAGGAGCAGAGAATGCCAAATGTATTTAGAAGCTTCAGGAAAGAGATAAATGTATTAGAATCCTGGATAATAGTTTCTAAAATCGATACTCTAATTAAAAGAAATTGTAATGCTAAGTAACTTAAAGGAGGACACGAACATTTCAGGAGGAATAGGATTAAGAAGCTTGGGTAGAGTTTGAAGGAAACAAATTGGCATTTCAAGGATTTAGAAGGGTTTACCGTCTAGTCCAAGCTCGAAGTATCTTGTGCAATGTTACTGATGCTCATGGGGTCTCTCATTAACTTTCTATAACAGGTTTCAACAACTACAAGCTCATTGACACCCCGGATAGGGGTTCCGTCAAACACCCCAGATAGGGTTTTTTTTTTAGCAAACTTGGTCTCCCTAAAATGGATTTTCCAGCAAAAAGTTAGGTGTAAGTCACCGTGTGTAACACAGTCCGAAAAATGAAAGAGTTGACCAAAAATATCACACCAAAAATGATAGCTAAGGCTGTACAAATTAAACCAAAAACGAACAAAAGTTAAAAGAAAATTTAAATTAAACTTATTGCGAACAGAAAATACGGCAAATATGAGTTGGGCGATCACCAGCTTAATCCTCATAATGTCAGGATGTCATTTGTGCTTCACTAACGGAAGAAAACGGTAACATAAACCATTTTATTTTAATTGCATCATTAAAAAAAACTAGAATTGTTTAACGTTGAGAATTTTATTTTTTATGTATATTATATGTTAAACAATCAATCTAAATTAATTAGTTTGATCTGCAGTAAATTTAAATCAACAAATTCCTTCTTTAAATAAAATCCTATTAAATTTGTTGGAAAAACCAATAGGTTCATTGAATCGGTTCAACTGATTAAATTGCTTAAAAAATTCCTCGTTTTCAGCTTAAAAACTTCATTTAGGCATTAATTTCTCTTTTTTTTCACATAAAACAGAATTGGAAAGAGAATTTTCAAAACAAATGTTCTTTTGCAATAGTAAAATGAAACTGAAAATTTGGAGAACTTTCTTTTCTAGTGACCTTGTTTAGCATTTTAATTTGAGTCTTTTGTTATGCAGATGTATTGCCAAAAAAAACCCACCCATTCTTTTTTTGTAGAAGCTCTTTAAATTTTATATAAAATGTACCTTAATAAATTTTATGATTTTCTAATGTTTGTTTTTATTGTTTATGATGTTATCAAACAGTTCGTGGTGACTGTTTTGTTTATTTGATGTTATCAAACATCAAAGAATACGAGATTGAGAAAATTTGCCTGATTTTCAAAAAAAACGGCAAAAATATTCCCTTAAAATTCAGAGAATCTATGAAAATCGAACCATAAGACTCAACGGATCAGAGAACCGTAGCGTAGAGATTTCAAACTCCTATCTGCAAAAATGTGGAATTTTGTATTTTTTGCCAGAAGAAAGATCATGGATGCGTGTTTATTTTATTTTGTTATTATTATTGTTATTCGCAGGGGTGGTCTTATCAACCCAGTGGTCCTAAAATATCAGGAGGGGGCTCATTAAAACGGAAATTTGAGGTTTAGTGCCCTTTTTAAGTGAAGAAAAAGATTGGAGGGTTACTAGGCCCTCTCCCCTACCGTTTTTCTCAAACCCTCCGATCAAAATTTTTAGATAGCCATTTGCTCAGTATAGTTGAACGGCCGAATAACTATGACTTAGATGATATCATGACCCCTACAGCCCCTGGGGAAAGGGCTCTTTACGTTATAAAAGTTGCCCGTTATTTAAGTATAGTATTTGTTATTGGGAAGTATGCACATATTTTTGGGGGGAGTACGAATTTTCTAGTGGGGGAATTTTCCACGAGGAGAATTTTCCATGTGGAGGAAAGCTTCCGGGGGTGAATTTTTCAGGGGGAGTTTTACGGAAATTACCAAAATTCCTCTACAAAACTCCTCTGTATTTTGCTTTCTCTTAGCCGACTCAATTTTACTCGTGGAGATGTTAAGAATAATTGTATCGGCTAAATTTCTACTGGGATTGAATTTTCTAGAGAATATATCCGTGAGGAGGAGATATATTTCTATGGAAGTAAGGTCAGATATACTAGCATTATTTAATAAAACGTCAGAAATTAATGAAAAAAGCTTTTTTTCAGCTGAAAGTAAGGAGCAACATTAAAACTTGAAACAAACAGAAATTATTAAGTATGTGAGGAGGGTTGCTCCTCAACACCTCGCTCTTGACGCTAAAGTTTGAATTAAGTCCCAATGCTTTAAGAACGACTCTTGTAACACAAAGTTTATTTAATTTAAACAACATGAAGCTTTTTTTAAGTACTAAAAAGTTTTAGCGTAAAGAGCGAGGTGTTGAAGAGGAGAATACACGTAATAATTTCTGTTCAATGCTGCTCCTTGACTTCTTTATTTCCTGTTTTAAGTTTTAAATTTCGCCCTTTGATTTTCTTCCAAAAAAATGTTTTGGAGAATACCTTTTAAATTTATAATACTTAATAATGAATATAATAGCCAATATAATTATTTTTCAAAACTAACTACAATCCAGTTTTTAAATGAATTAAAAGCCAAACATTCTATCGGTCCGCATTCCTTATAAATCACATCTTTCCAAAGCTCATAATGTTCGACTGTATTATTTTCAAAAAAAAAGATTGATTAAAATGTATTTTTTTTTTTTAATCCTGAGTACGCTTATTTCTAAACTTCAACTCCTCCCCATATAACATATCTTATAACTTTAATTTCAACGTCGAACCTTTAGATCTAAACGCACTTTTAATTTTTTTTTTTTTTTTTTTTTGTCATTTATCGTACTGAGTACTTCCTTTACTATTCTTCCCGTAAATTATTTTCGAGA